>NW_007729685.1:81128-86637 GCF_000696425.1 Galeopterus variegatus
TTTTATTTTTGCTGGATGCCTCCTGGGTTCTTAATATTTTTGAAATAAAATAGGACTGCACAAAGAAATGATGGTTCCTACCCAAATCTCACTTAACATAACATAACCCATATTACCAACATCATTGTATCTGAAGCTAATTTTCAAAATCCAAACTAAAGCAATTTCTAGTAAAGTGAGGGAATCACTTGTGTTTCAAATAACTCTTACTACAGATTAATTATGGAAGTAGTGTAAGTCCCCTTTGACTTAAAATTTCACCATTAGATGGTATCATCTCTCAGTTTTAAATCTAGAATACTTTTATTGCCATAACTTAATTATTGAAATAAGCATGATGGAAGTGTAAATGTTTCGAACCCCCCCCCAACACACACACACCCATGTATACACTATAGAAGTAACTTTATTTTCCCTTTATAGCTATCCCTTAGTGATTAACTAAGATTGTATCAAAAGCAGTTGTCCATCACACCTGAAGACCCTACATTCCGTCTCACCTGATACATGTCTCAAAGCAGGACGTAGCTGTCCATCGTGCTTGAAGACTCTACATCCTGTCTCCCTGAAACATTAACCTACATAAACCCCAGCCTTCAGTCCATTGGAGAGGCAGTTGGGACTTTACCCTCTGTCTCCCAGTCAAGGTAAACTGCCTAATTTCAAAAATTAGTGAGTAGTAATAAAATAACCTGGGAAAAGAACTTCAGGCTTTAATTCTTTTTTAGGGAGATCTGCCTTCCCATTTCACCATGTCACAAAACAGGCCTTGAGTCCCATAAAACAAACAAATGAGGCATCCCAATCCTAGTCACCAGACACAGGCATCCAATAAGCTCTTAGAAGGATAGCAGGATATACCACTCAGCATTACACTTGCCCTAAAGTTTGCAGTTCATTAAGTTGTTCCCCCGTGGCCTTTAGGAAGTTAACGTAGCATGCTTGTTCCACAGTGCCGGGGTAGGTAGTTCTCTCTCAAGGGAGAATTAAGTTCTAAAAAAAAAAAACTAACTACTTCCTGTCCTTTATGTATAAGAGTTTCAACATTGCCATTAATGGCAAGGGAAACATTGCTACCAACACTTGACAGAATACCATATTTATCAACAGTGAAAACCACCAAATAAAAAAGCATTTTATAGCCTTGTGAGATGGGGTGAAAATTTATCTCTAACTTTAGCAGAGTATTTTTATTTCCCTGGTTGAAAAGCAGCTAAAGGAAAAAGATAATGGACACATATGATCATTAGTTGACACTACTGAGAATGACAGAGGAAACATGAAAATGAATAAACATTGTACATTTTCAATAAGGTTTCTGAAGATGTGACCTTGTGAATCAAATACGGTTTACTCAAGGGCACTGTTAAAAATGTTCACTAAGTTGCTTCTGTTTTCAGGCCAGGAGGAAGTTTATCTAAGGGCTACATTCACTGAGACCCAGTTTGCTTTATTAACTCCACTTGATTTGTGTTTTTCTTTGCTGTTCTGATTTTTCTGATTTGAGTATTGTTTCAATAACTCTCACACATCATTACAGTGTCAATGAAAAAATAATGTGCTGAAGTGAGTTTTTGAAGTTAAGGTATTTTTGTTCGTAAGGTCATAGAATTAAAAGTATTCGTAAATATTGTAAAGATTATCTAAACTCAGCCCAGCTAGCTAAGTAGAGGAGACACCTGTCTGTGCAATTTGATTTTGGGGGTCCGTCTATCAATTTCTGGCTTCTTTCAGAATATCTTGTCCTCTTGCTCACTTACATGAAATTTAACATTTAGAGTTTCTTTCGTCTGAAGACTTTATCTATTATTGTAACTAAATGTAACCAAACATTTCTTTTTTTCCCTTTTTTTATTGAAGCATAATTGATTACACATATTTTGGGGGTACAGCATTGACTACCATCACCTGTCTGCAACATGTGATGATCATATCAATATTATTAGCTTATCCATTATTACAAATTGTAATTACTCTTTGTGCCCCTTACCCAATCTCTTCCCAACCCTCCCCCAACCCCGTGCAAAAAGAAATTAACCTTGGTATAATAACATAACCGAAGTACAGAATTAATTTGAATTTCAACAGTTTTTCCATCAATGTCATCTTCTTTTCTGGGATCTAACAAGGCTCGCACATTGCATTCAGTTGTCATGTCTCCTTAGTCTCCTCCAATCTGTGACAGTTCCTGAGTCTTTCCTTTTCTTGCAAGGCCCTGACACTTTTGTAGAATACTGGTTACAAATTTTGTAGAATTCCCCTCAGTTTGAGTTTGTCTACTGTTTTCTCATAACGAAATTAAGGTTAAACTTTATTTAAAAGAATACCACAGGGTGGCGGACCTTTTTAGTGCATCATATCAGGACATCGATGATGTTTTACATTTTGCTAGTGGTGTTAACATTGATCACTTAGCTTAAGGTTGTGTCTACCAGGATTCTCCATTGTTAAGTTACTACCTTTTGCTTTGAAATTTATAAATATTTGAGGAGAGATACTTTGAGAATACCCAGATATCTTGTTTCTGTTTAAAATTTTACCCAGTAATTTTAGCATTCATTAGTGGAACTTAACTGTGGCAATTATTACTAATATGTTTTAATACTGATTTTCTATTTTCTTCATTCCTTTACAATTATAAATTGTAATTCTTTTTAAGGAAGAGTTGTCCCTTCTCCCCCAGTTGTTTATTTATTTGTTATTTATATTAGCATTCACTGATGAATATTTATTTAATTATTTGGGTTAAAATCCAATACTTTTGGATTGTAGGCCATTACTTATTTCGTTGCTTAGATTGAGCAAACTTTTTTGATTTTTTAAGGTCTAATGTACCTTTTTTCTTTTTTGATAGATGTTGCTTTCTTCGTACTCTGTAAGAAACCTTTACTTATCTCCAAGTTTAGAAAGATATTCCCCTATATTTTCTTCTAGAAGCATTATATGCTTTTTTTTAAGACTTTCTTTTTTAAGAGAAGTTTTAAGTCCACTGAAAAATTGAGAAAAAGGTACAGAAATTTTCCATAGACCCTTGCCCCCATACGTGCATAACCTCCCCCATTAACAACATCTCCCACTAGGGTGGTACATGTGTTACAACTGAAGAGCCTATATTGACACATCATAATCACACAAAGTCCATATTGTACATTAGGGTTCACTCCATGTGTACATGCTATGAGTATGACCGAATGTACAAAAACATATATCCACTATTATAGTATCATACAGAGTATCACCATTGTCCTAAAAATCCTCTGTGCTCCTTCTATTCATCTCTTCCTCCCCCCAGCCCTGGAAAATCACTGATCTTTTTAATCTCTTCAGAGTTTTGCCTTTTCCAGAATGTCATGCAGTTGAAGTTATACAGTGCATTGTCTTCTCAGGTTGGCTTCTTTCATTTAGCTTAGCAATATGCATTTAGATTTCCTCCATGTCTTTCCATGGTTCTATACTGCTTTTCTTTGTAGCACCGAATATACATCCATATCTTAACCAGCAAATAAAAAGATTCTCTGCAACATATGTCATTAGGGAAATGCAAATTAAAACTACAATGAGATAGCACTACACACCTATTAGAATGGTCAAAGTCCAGAACACTGACAACACCAAATGCTGGTAAGGATGTGGAGCAACAGGAACTCTCATTCACTGCTGGTGAGAGTGGAAAATGGTACAGTCACTATGGAGACAGTTTGGCAGTTTCTTATCAAACAAAACACACTAGTATTTTTACCACTCGACTTGGTATTTGCCACTTTTAAATCACACTCCTTGGTATTAGCCACTTTTTAATCAGGTTGTTTGTTTTCTTTTTGTTGAGCTTGAAGAGTTCTTTGTAAGTTTTTGGTAACAGTCCTTTATCATATATGTCTTTTGCCAGTATTTTCTCCCAGTCTGTGGCTGGTTTTTTCATTCTCTCTATAGTATCCTTTGTAGAGCAGAAATTTTTAATGAAAGTCCAGCTTATCAATTCTTTCTTTCACAAATCATGCTTTTACTGTTGTATCTAAAAAGTCATAACCAAACCCAATGTCATCTAGATTGTCTCCTACATTATTTTCTAGGAGTTTTATAGTTAGGTCTTTTTCCTTGCCATATAGATTTTATAATCTGGTTGTCATTTTCTTTATCAAAAACAGGAAAAAAAATCCCAGTTTTACTGGGATTTAATCAAAATTTTAAATTAATGTGGGGGAGAATTGACATCTTAAAAATATTGAGTCTTCCAATCCATGAATCTTATATATATATATAAGTGAATATATATATATATTCACTTTTTGATGTTTTGTAGTTTTTAGTGTAGAAGTCTTAAATATTTGTCATTAAATTTAATCCTAAACATTTTATGCTACTGCAAATGGTATGTTTTAAATTTTTATTTCTCAATTATTCTTTGAAAAAAAATTGAATTTTGTATACTGACTTTGCATTATGAAATCCTCCTAAATTCCCTTGTTAGTTCATAGTATTTTTGTAAGTTTATCTGTATATCTTATGTACAGTTGGGTTGTTTATGAGTAATGACAGATTTATTTCATCTTTTCCAAATATTATTCCTTTGATTTCTTTTCATTACCTTATATTTCTGTGATCTCTACTACAATGTTGAAAAAGAGAAATGAGACCAGTCCTTGTTTTGTCACTGATTTAAGAGAAAAGGAGGTTAATTTTTCATCATTAAATTTAACATTAGCTATACGGTTTTCATATATGTTCTTTATGAGATTGAAGATAGTTTCCTTCAATTCATGGTTTGTTTGGGGGAATATTTTTAAATCATTGAATCATGGTCATTGAATTTAGCAAACACTTTTTTCCGCACTATTAAAATGATCATGTAACTATTTTCTCATAATCTGTTAGCATGGTAAATTATATTGATTGATATTCATGTATCAACCCACTTTGAATTCCTGATCATGATGTACTACCCTTATTATAGGAGTAAGTTGCTGTATTCTATTTGATTATATGTTGTTAAGAATTTTTGCACTTATAGTCATGAGAGGTAATGGTCTGTTTTTTTCCCCCCTTGCAATGTCATTCTTTTATTTTAGTATCAAGGTTATGCTGGCCTCATAAAATGAGCTGATAAGCTCCTCCTCTTCTACTTTGCAAAGGCTTACATAATATTGGTATGATTCCCCCCCCACCCCCTTAAGCATTTAATAGAATTCATGAGTGAAGCCATTTGGGCCTGAAGTTTCTTTGTGTGGTAATATTCCCTTTTTTGTTTTTAACTTTAATAATCTATTTTTGAAGGTTTTTTTCCTCTTTTTTTCTTGATCAATATTACCAGTAGGTTTGTCAGTCTTTTCAAAGAAGTGATTTTGTTGATTTTCTCTCCTGTCACTTTTCTATTTCATTGATTTCCACTCATATTTCCTATTAGTTAAAATCTTAGAGTGGTTCTTTTTTCTTTTTAGTGTCTTCTTTCTTTCTTTTCTTTTCTTTTCTTTTTTTTTTTTTTTTTTTTTTGCTTTTTTTTTTTTTTTTTTTT
>NW_007729685.1:86723-90054 GCF_000696425.1 Galeopterus variegatus
TTTTTTTTTTTTTTTTTTTTTTTTTTTTTTTTTTTTTTTTTTTTGGCATCTGGCCAGTACATAGTGTCTTCTTAAGGTAAAACACTAGGTCCTCCATTTCATGCCTTTCCACTTTCATAGCATAAGCACTTAAATCCATACATTTTCCTTTATGAATTGCTTTAGCTACACCCCTCTAATTTTGCTATGATGTGCCCACAAGTGTGTGTGGGGGGGGGGAGTTGTCATTCAGTTCAAAATAGCTTTAAATATCTCTTGTGATTTTTTCTTTGATACATGAGTTATTTGAAAGTATTGTGCTTAATTCTGAAATATTTGGAGGTGTCTATCAAGTTTTTATTGCTACTGATTTCTATTTTAGGGAAAGAGAATTTATTCATGGCAGATAATTTACTTTGTATTATTTTTAACCCTTTGATATGTACTAAGTCTTTTTACAGGGTTCAGGATGTGGTCTATTTTCACAAAAATTCCACATTAATTTGAAAAGAATATGTATTCCATTGTTTTTGATTGTAGTGTTCTGCTAATGTCAATCAGGTAAATTGATTAATAGTGTTAATCAACTCTTCTACATACTAACTGATCTTTATGAACTCATCCTATTAGTTACTGAAAGAGGTATTTTTAAATCTCCAAATTCAATTGCAGATTTATTTTTCCCGTTAGTTCTGACTATTGTTGATTAATGTTTTTATATTTGATTCATACACACTTAAGATTAATATGTCAACTTGATTATTTGACTCTTTTATCTGATATCAACACAGTAAAATTTGTTTTTCTTTTCTTTCTTTTTTTTCTTTTTTGGTGGCTGGCCAGGATGGGGAAACATTCACTTTCTTATGCATAGTGTTTGTAGTCAATGGCTATATTACTGTTCTTTAACTTACACCATGGTTGTGTCTCTATGTCTTTGACTTTACCTTTCTTGCAAAAAAAAGAAGCTCATTTTTTTCTTTTCTTCTAGCAGAGCCTTACATTTCAATTTTTTTCTTTAAAAGGAGTTGTGTACAGGGGGTTAAATGCTTTATAGATAAGAAAAAAAACCACACAAGAACCAACTTATTCATCATCATCATCTTCCTCTTCCTCTTCATCTTTTAAAAAATATTTTAATTAATTAATTATATTATATTATGAATATTCATGAGATACAAAGCAAATTGTCACCCCTCATGCCCATGATGTGAGGGCCAGATTCATAGTGGCAGCACACCCATTACCACAAATTACATTTGTACCACATGTCCCCCACCCAATTATCCTCCAAACTCCCACCCCATCCCCCTCTCCTTTTCCCTCCGACTCCACTTTGTAGCCCTAGGGATGCTCCCTCCCTGTGTAAGACCAACACACTACTGTGGTCTTTCTTTCCTTCCTTCTTTCTCTCTTAGCTCCCACTTATGAGTGAGGATATGCAGTATTTACCCCTGTGTGCTTTGCTTATTCCACTCAATATAAATCTCTCCAGGCTCATCTATGTTGTTGCAAATGGGAGTATTTCATTCTTTTTTATGGCAGAGTAGTATTCCATGGCGTATATATACCACAGTTTCCTTAACCACATAATTAGTTTGGTTCCACATATTGGCTATTGTAAACAGAGCTGCAATGAACATGGGAGTGCAGGTATCCTTTTGACATGATGATTTCTATTCCTCTGGGTATATACCCAGAAGAGGGATTGCTGGATCGTATGGAAGATCTATCTGTAGTTGTTTGAGAAACCTCCATACTGTTTTCCATAGCAGTTCTAACTAATTTACAGTCCCACCAACAGTGTAGGAGTGTTCCCTTATTGCCACACCCTCCCCAGCATTTGTTATTCACCATCTTTTTTATTATAGCCATTCTAACTAGGGTGAGGTGGTATCTAAATGTAGTTTTAATTTGCATTTCCCTGATGATTAGTGATGTTGAGCATTTTCTCATGTACCTGCTGGCCATTTGTATGCCTTCCTTTGAAAAATGTCCTTGGCCCATTTTTTCCCTGGGTTATTTGGTTTTTTACTGTATAATTGCTTGAGTTCTATGTATATTCTGGATATTAATCCTGTGTCAGATGCATAGTTAGCAAAAATTTTATCCCACTCTGTAGGTTGTCATTTCACTCTGCTGATTGTTTCCTTTGCTGTGCAGAAGATTTTTAGTTTTATATAGTCCCATTTGTTTATTTTTTCTTTTGCTGCATGTGCTTTCAGGCTCATGTTCATAAAGCCTGTGCCCAGACCTAGTTGCTGAAGTGTTTCACCTATATTTTTCACTTAGCATTTTTACAATTTCAGGTCTTATACTTAAGTCTTTAATCCATTTTGAATTGTTTTTAGTGTATGGTGAGAGATGCATATCTAGTTTCATTATTCTGCATATGGGTATCCAGTTTACCCAGCACCAATTGTTGAAGAGTGAGTCTTTTCCCCAATGTAGTTTTTTGTTGCCTTTGTCCAATATCAGATGGATATATACCTGAGGGGTGATTTCTGGATTCTCAATTCTACTCTGCTGGTCTGAATATCTATTTTTATACCAGTGTCATGCTGTTTGGTTACAATAGCTTTGTAGTATAATTTGAAGTCAGGTACAATTATGTCTACAGCTTTATTTTTTATTATTTTATTATTTTATTATTATTATTTTTTTGCTCAGGATTGCTTTGGCTATTCGGGGTCTTTTGTTGTTCCTTATGAAAGGTAAAATTGTTTTTTCCATTTCTGTGAAGAATGTCATTGGTATTTTGATGGGGATTGCATTGAATCTGTAGATTGCTTTAGGTAGTATAGACATTTACACAATGTTAATTCTTCCAATCCAAGAGCATGGAATATCTTTCCATCTTTTTGTGTCTTCTTTAATGTTTTTCAGAAGTGGTTTGTAGAGGTCTTTCACCTCCTTGGTTAAATTGATCCATAGATTCTTATTCTTTTCACGACAATTGTAAATGGGCTTCCTTAATTTCTCTTTCTGTTAAGTCGTTATTTGAGTATATAAATTCAACTGATTAGGGGGCATTTATTTTGTATTCTGCAACATTACTGAAGTTATTAACCAGCTCTAGGAGTTTTTTGATAGAGTCTTTAGGTTTTTCTGTATATAGTATCATGTCATCTGAAAATAGTTTAACTTCATCTTTTTCAATCTGGATTCCCTTTATTTCTTTCTCTTGCCTGATTGCTCTGGCTAGTACTTCCAGTAATATGTTAAGTAGAAGTGGTGACAGTTGATATCCTTGTCTTATTCCTGTTCTTAAGGGAACGTCCCTCAGTTTTTCCCCATTCAGAATGATACTGGTGGTGGGCTTATCATACATGGCTTTTACTGTGTTGAGATA
>NW_007729685.1:90352-91958 GCF_000696425.1 Galeopterus variegatus
TTTTTTTGCTCAGGATTGCTTTGGCTATTCGGGGTCTTTTGTTGTTCCTTATGAAAGGTAAAATTGTTTTTTCCATTTCTGTGAAGAATGTCATTGGTATTTTGATGGGGATTGCATTGAATCTGTAGATTGCTTTAGGTAGTATAGACATTTACACAATGTTAATTCTTCCAATCCAAGAGCATGGAATATCTTTCCATCTTTTTGTGTCTTCTTTAATGTTTTTCAGAAATGGTTTGTAGAGGTCTTTCACCTCCTTGGTTAAATTGATCCATAGATTCTTATTCTTTTCACAACAATTGTAAATGGGCTTCCTTAATTTCTCTTTCTGTTAAGTCGTTATTTGAGTATATAAATTCAACTGATTAGGGGTCATTTATTTTGTATTCTGCAACATTACTGAAGTTATTAACCAGCTCTAGGAGTTTTTTGATAGAGTCTTTAGGTTTTTCTGTATATAGTATCATGTCATCTGAAAATAGTTTAACTTCATCTTTTTCAATCTGGATTCCCTTTATTTCTTTCTCTTGCCTGATTGCTCTGGCTAGTACTTCCAGTAATATGTTAAGTAGAAGTGGTGACAGTTGATATCCTTGTCTTATTCCTGTTCTTAAGGGAACGTCCCTCAGTTTTTCCCCATTCAGAATGATACTCGTGGTGGGCTTGTCATCATTAGTTTCTAGAAATTTTTTGATTTCCTGTTTAATTTCTTCTTGGACCCATAAGTCATTGAGGAGCCTATTATTTAGTTTACATGTATTTGTATAGCTTCCAGAGTTTTGCTTATTGTTTATTTCCAATTATAGTCCATTTTAGTCTGAAAAGATTGTTGGAATGATTTCAATTTTTTAAAATTTGCTGAGACTAGATTTGTGACCTAATAATACATGGTGTATTCTGGAGAATGTACCATGAACTGATGAGAAGAATGTGTATTGTTCAGCTGTTGGGTGAAATGTTCTGTATATATCTTCCAAGTCCAGTTGGTCTAAGGTGTAGATTAAATCCTGTCTCTTTGTTGACTTGTTGCCTGGAAGATCTGTCCCATACTGAGAGAGAGGTATTCAGATCATCCACTATTTATGCATTAGGTCCTATTTCTTTCTTTAGGTTTAAGAATGTTTGCTTTATATATCTGGGTGCTCCAGTAATGGGTGCATACATTTTTATGATTGTTTTATCTTCTAGCTGGATAGGTCTGTTTACCATTATATAGTAGCCTTCTTTCCTTTTTTATGTTTTTTGGTTTAAAGTCTATTTTGTCCAAAATAAGAATACCCACTCCTGCTCATTTTTGGTTTCCATTTGCATGGTATTTATCTTTTTTCCATCCCTTCACTTTTAGTGTATGTGTGTCTCTACAGGTGAGGTTTGTCTCTTGAAGACAGCGTATACTTGTGTCTACCTTTTTAATCCAGTCAGTCTGTGTCTTTTGAATGGGGAGTTTAGTCCATTCACATTTAGGGCAGTTATTGGCAAGTGTTGTTTAATTCCTGTCATTTAATTGCTTCTTGTTTAGATGGTTTGAATATCTTTTGATCATTGTTTCCCCTTTTATTTCTCTTCTTCAATGTTAGTTGGAAATTTAAGGTGGGATGATTTAGCT
>NW_007729685.1:93121-94357 GCF_000696425.1 Galeopterus variegatus
CACTCTTTTTTAAGGTATTAATCTCTGTAGATTTCCTCCTTCATATTCTGGATATTGTTTCTTGTTTCATTGTGTTCTCTAATTAAGTCTTCCTTTATTTCTTCAAGTTTTCTTAATATCATTGCTTGGAATTCTTTTTCATACATTTCAAGGTTTCCCTGTTCCATAGAGTCTGACTTTGGAGCATTACTGTATTCTTTTGGTGGTGTCATTTCTTCTTGTTTGTTTGTACTTCTAGCATTTTTTGTTGATGTTTGGTCATTTGGTAGAAGGTTTGCTTCTTCTGTAGCACTGAGGTTGGCTGTGGAGTGGCCCTGGTTGCTACTGTGGTGGTAAATTGTCTTTACTTGACATTAGGTGTGGTGGTGGTAGTTATGTTAAACCACCTTGGGTCCTGTTCCAGAACCTGGGTCATAAAATGAACCCCTAGCACTGCACGGTTCTGCTGAGCTCATCTCAGTGTGGGCCAGGGCACACAAGCTGGTGCACCACTCCAGGTCCCAGGATTGGGGAGGGGTCGCCTCTATTTTTTAAATCCTCCCTGATAATTTCTGCCTTTTCATTGGATTCTTTACCCTGTGTACATTTAACCCAATTACTAAAATGCCTGTGCTTACTACTTGGTGATGATCTTGGTGCTTAATATGTGGCCTGCTGCTCTTTGTTTCTTTGTTCTTACTTCCATGCATTTTTTGGGGTGCTGTAGGAGGCACTGAGTCAGGTTTTTTAATATTCCGTTTTATGTCCTCTATTGACATTTTAGCTGTGTTTCTTTCTTTAATGTTTACTGAATGGATTACAATATACATCTTTAACTTTCAACTTACCTTCAAAAAGCATGTCTTTGTACATTTCTGAAAGCCTTGTCTTTGCACATGTCATTTCCTTTTTCTGGAATGTTCTCTCCACAAACATTTTCAAGATTCATTTTCTCACTTTCTTCAAGTCACTGCTCAGAAGTTATCCTATCACAAAAGCCATCCATGACTCTTCTATGTAAAATTGTAACCTGCCTCTCTGACCTCACTATCCCTGTAACTTGCTTTATTTTTCTCCATAATATTTTTACACTTAAGGAAATTTGATTAATTAAGGTAGTAAACAGGACTGATTGCTTAAGGGGATTTAGAATGATCAATTTGAGATTATCGAAATTACTATCACAAGTCAACACAATTATTGATATTTTATTATATTTCTAAATACTATTTTTAAATCTACAAATTGAACTTAAAG
>NW_007729685.1:94887-105524 GCF_000696425.1 Galeopterus variegatus
ATTATTGATATTTTATTATATTTCTAAATACTATTTTTAAATCTACAAATTGAACTTAAAGGCTTAATGCATTTTTTAATTTCATAATTTACCACTTGTTTAAAAGTCATGTAATTGTAAATAATCCTTTCAATGTTCAAAATTCTCTCTTAGACCCTCTTTGACATCCCTCATTCTTCAAATTTACAGATAAAATTATCTTCTTTGGAATGTTTTTCTCACCCCTCAAGTCTGGATTATGGTTCCTCCTATAGGCCTATAGAACATCCTTTTTCTTAAGAATATTTATCCCACAATACTGTAATTGTCAATTTGCCTCCCAGTATATAATGCAGTCCCTAGCACATCGTAGGCACTCAAATATTTATAGAGAGGAGCAAGTATGGAAGGAAGGAAGAATGGGAGAGAAGGAGGGAGGAAGGAAAGAAGAAGCCCTCCTTTACCTATTTATGGTCAATGCACTTACAATATTATGCATTCTTTTTAACCTCACAAAGATATCAACATTTTAAAAATGAAATATATTAAAATAGAAGCACTTTTTCAGTTCAGTTGGATCCATGTAATTTAAGCTTTGCATTCAAGCTTAAGAGAGGGAAATCCTTCTTACTGCCTGTCAAGTAAAGCTTGAGCAAACTTTTTGGTTTACTAAGGCTACATATATATATATGAAGAGAATTTTCAAAATATGAGATTCTGTTATGCTTCTACTTTCCATATACTGCTAAATACAATATGCAGTGTTATGAAATATTAAATAAAATACCACTGTTTATTGACTTAACATTTTCCATCTTGTTGCTAAGTTACTTTGCTCTACAAAATTTTAAATTCACACTTGCCTCTTGAAACAGAAATTTTAAGGAGAGGAATGCTTTGAGGACAATGACTCAGTTCTGCAGTCTACTCAAATCTTTCAAAAGACACTTCAAGATATTTATATGTGTAAAAGCAGCATTTCTTTCTACCTTTATAGCATTTCACATCAATCCTTTTCTTTTTCTCCTCTCCTTTGTTTCAGTGTCATTCTGCTCATCTTTCTATAAATACATCGTTGTCACCAATGCCTTCACATCTGTTGTGCCCGTGCCCTGGATTGCTCATCTCACTTGTACTTCTTTACCCCAATGCTCCATATGAGAATCAATCACTGCTTCCTGTGTTTCCAAAGCCTACCTGACATCACTCATGTCTACCATATGTTATTTGGTATGTACATAAATATAATTATACCTAGAAAAAAGGGGAACTTTTTCCCTCTCTAATGTCTTTTCAGAAATACACTGTGTTGGGGCCGGCCCGGTGGNGCTTCCTGTGTTTCCAAAGCCTACCTGACATCACTCATGTCTACCATATGTTATTTGGTATATACATAAATATAATTATACCTAGAAAAAAGGGGAACTTTTTCCCTCTCTAATGTCTTTTCAGAAATACACTGTGTTGGGGCCGGCCCGGTGGTGCACTGGATAAGTGTGCCACTTGGGAAGCACGGCGGCGCTCCCGCCCGAGGGTTTGGATCCCACATACAGACCGGTTCCCGCTCACTGGCTGAGCAAGGCATGGGAGCAACACCGAGGGTTGCAATCCCGTTGCCGGTCCCCAGTCCGGTACGGGGGCAACACTGAGGGTTACGATCCATTGCTGGACATGGAAAAAGACAAAAAATAAATAAATAAATAAATAAATAAATACACTGTGTTTGTTGGCATAAATTAATATGCAAGGTCTTTTCAGATAGAAAGGGAAATCTCAAGGGCCCTGAGTATGAGAAGAACTATTTCAAATTTTTTTCTACGGAAGTATAAAGAATTTTCTTGTTTCTTCTCTGGCATAGGAAAGAGTAATGCAAGAGACAGAGAAAATAATGATGGATAATGGAGATCTCATGATTTAAAGTGTGATTCCACCCTGTGTTGCCAAATATCTACAATAAAGTAATAAATTCATGAGATGCTCACATAAAATATTTTGTGAAAAACTGGTGAAAGCTGAAATTTTGTAATCATGTGGCAGCAAAGCTGAAATTTTGCAATCATGTGGCAAGGTTCAAATTATGACAGAAAGGATAGATACAGTCAGGTGATGGCCAAAAGAAAGGTATACAAATAAAAATAATATGTTGGAGATTTGAAACATGTTTATACAAACTTCTCATGGCCTTTGGTCACTCGTTTCAATTTAGGTTCCTTGTCTTTGATCTCATGATCTAGCATGTACTGGCCAGCTAATCATCCACCCTCAAACACAGTAGAAGCTGTGGATATTCTTGCCTTGATGCAAATCTGTTGAAAGAATTGAATAAGGATAGTGAGAAACCTGACTAGGCACAAACCATGATTGCTCTTGGAATACACCTCAAAGTCAAAGCACCGTTTTGGAAATTACCCTTTCACTGTTGAATGACATCAAATGGAAAGCTGGGCATTTACGAAGTAATGTGTGAACTTATTAGACTGAGCAATTCTAAGAAATTCCCATATGAAGCAGCTGCCTGGAAGTTGTTTTCAACACAACTTAAGTGACACACCATGCTTTAGAAAATTGAAGAAATCTTTTCAGAAGGGAGAAAAAAGTGTTGCACACGTTTAACTTGATAAATTTTACCTATTTTACCCATTAAGAAAGGAATCCCTGGTGCCCACACTGCTACTATATTACTGCCTATCAGGCAGGCATTGAAATCCGTAAACAAGGCTACAATCTACTGGACACAAGGGAGCATAGAAGTAGATCTTCCTTTAGTCAAAACTCTGATGAAACTGCAGCCTCAGCCAACATCTTAACTGCAATCTCATGAGATTCTATTAGGATGAACCCAAAACCCCAACTACCGATCTGCAGAAACTGTGAGATAATTAATGGGTATGTTTTAGGCTCCCAAGTTTAGGGTAACTTGTTTTGCAGCAATAGCAAACTAATACATAAGCCTTTGAGGTTTTAGAAATTGTTAGCTATTGCAGCATAACCTATCTTATTCCTTCTGACAAAAAGATCCAGAATAAAGTCAATATTTGTGTTCAAGATTTTCTCTGCAAATTTGTTTACAGTATGAGTAACACCAGCTCACAGCAAATTCTCAAGATCTGCTGGTTTTGCTTGTCTAAGTATATACTATGTGCTGTCATATGCAGTGAGCTTGCCCCATATGTGCAGATCAGATTAAAAGAACAGCCAGGAATTATGTGAAGCAGAAATGCTCATCAGTTGACTTAGATCATGGGGGCTTTTCAGACAGTATCCATAAGGTGAACTCTATTTTTGTATCCCAGAATTTAAAAATAAAAAAAACATGACGAGCCGTGTTTATTTGTATGATTCTACATCCTCAGGAACACAACTCTTTGCCCTCAGATTTACATGTATCCTTGTTTGAAATGTGCAATTGTAAGAGTCAACTAGTTCATTAGCTGCAAGATGAATACATGGTGATGCTGACAAGAGTGGGTGGGTGTAGAATTATGATATGTTTTTGCAACACTAAGGTTGCTAGATTGACCTTTATGCTAAATATTTTTAGAGCCTTACACAATTTAGTGTTTGGTTATTATTTGCCTCTGATTTGTTATCACTTCTCTCTCATATCACTTTTCAGAATCTGCCATGTATTATGTGTAAGTAACTTCTTGTGTGTAGGTAATTCTAATACTAGACTCCGAACCCTTCAGGAAAGGGCCACGCCTCATTTATTTTCTTTTTCTCAAAAGTTAACGTGGTGTCTGACAGCTGGCTCTTGGTTATTAGAATGAAATTGAATGGAATGTTATGGGATGGGATGAGAAGGGATGGGATGGGATGGAATGGGAAGACATGGAATGCCATGGTTGGTCATTTGGCTATTGCTCATTGGTCTGGATGTTGATGTATCTGTGTTTCCAGGAGTGTTAGTCCCTTTCTGTTGTTTGTAACAGAATACCTGAAACTTGATAATTTATAAAGAAAAAGAATTTATTTCTTACAGTTTTGGGGGCAAAGAAGTCCAGGGGGTCCATCTGATGAGAACCTTCTTCTTAGTGGTGACTCTCTACAGCAACACAGGGTGTCATGTGGTGAGAAAGGGCTGAGCAAGGGAGCTAAAATTCTCACTCGCTCTCCTTTTAAAGCCATCAGGACCATGCCCTTTACTCCATGAATGGATCAATCCATTCATAAAGGCACAATCCTCATGATCCAATTACCCCTTAAGGGACCCACTTTTCAAATACCATAATTGGATATCCCACCCTTTTAACACTGTTCCAATGGGGGTTAAGTTTCCAATACATGAACTTTGGGGGGGGGGCACATTTAACCCATAGCACCAGGACATATTCGAGAAAAGGCTAGAAAGTATGAGCCTGTTACTGAAAAAGGAGACACCAGATTCAAATTAGACCAATTAGATTTTGTCCCTAGAAAATTTGGAATTAGGATTTATTGAAAATAGTATCTGCTGATTATTTGAATTGAAGAGGAAAAAACTCAGCAGCTGGCTGTGTGGCCAAATCACAAAGCAGGGAAATCACAAGTACAAAAATGAGAAACCAGGAAGGAAGTGGGAGATAGGACAAGAAAAAGAAACTGACTGACTTCTTGAGGACTGAAGACTTCCCACTTTTATCCTTGGGTTTATTACAATTAAATGCCTCTGTTACATGTAAAGCAGTTGTGACTTTTACTTAATTTAAAGTATGAAATTTATTAAATGTGTCTCTAAGAAGACATGCTGTTTCCTCAAGGTCTATTTTTTTTTCATTCTAAATTCTAATGTACTATGTGGCCTGAGAAGGATTCTTCAATAGAAGCTAAAGGATATAGCAAGGGACTTTGGAGACTATAAATAGTAAGATAAGATGGCACTTAGCACCTCCTCCTGGAAAGCAGTTGTGTTATTTCAAGGCACTAGTTCTTAATCTTGGGTCTATAACCTCATAATTGTGACCATGGAGAGAACTCAGGTAATCTAAGAACTTGGTTGGGAAAAAAAAATACCCTTAACTTTACGAACTTTTAAATGAAAATAAGAATTTTCTTCAATTATGGATATAGGAAAATAAACAGTAATATAAATAAATAACTGTGACTTCGTTATTAGTATAAATCAGATACTTTCATATCCTATTACAATTGTTCTAGACATCTTAACGTACTGTTTAGGTTGATTACGACTTCAAAATCACGGTAATTATGAGACCCTCCACTAGACAGTGTTCTTTCATGCATTAATGAGAAAGCACATAATTACTATATCACATTTTTGAATACCTTGTTAACTACATTTTAATAAAATTGGTTTCCTTTGTAGTCCTATGTATTTTATAATATGAATTTCAAAACATTATTCTGAGAAGGGATACATGGGCTTTCCCAGATTTCTAAATGGGTGGAGAGCACAAAAAACGTTAAGAACCCCTACCACGGGGACCAAAGACAGGGGAAAATTAGGTGATTTGATTATCAGTGACTAGAGAATCAAACCAATGAATACCAGGAGAGGACCAGGCAGAACTAGAACTTTATGTGTCTAAGAAGTACTGTATTTCTTATCTCAGGTTTGGACTTTTTACACCTACTGTGTTGAATATTTGACTATATATTTAAAGGACCATAGCAAAAAATATAAAAAATGAAAACATTTGTTTCAGCTATACTTGAAGTCTTTTTATATTGTGGTTCACAAAACATCAAGTGGTATTATTATACTGAAGTCAAATCACTCAAATTGACTACCAGTTAAAGAACATAAATACATGTTGTATTGAATGTGGAAGGAGTAAAGAAAAAAGAAAAACCCCACCACTTTCATTATTTAATATTTTTCTTTTATAAAAATGTTCCAATCATCTTTTAGTAACTTAAGAATATATATGTGCGCACACACACACACACACACATAGGCAGTGATGGTTTTACATAAGCATTCTGTCAGCCTCCAGTTGTTACCTAAACTAATTTGAGAAAGAGAATCTGTGGCTAGAATTACAAATAAGTAGGTTTGCAACTTATGGCACTTAGGGATTGAAGGANATGTTCCAATCATCTTTTAGTAACTTAAGAATATATATGTGCGCACACACACACACACACATAGGCAGTGATGGTTTTACATAAGCATTCTGTCAGCCTCCAGTTGTTACCTAAACTAATTTGAGAAAGAAAATCTGTGGCTAGAATTACAAATAAGTAGGTTTGCAACTTATGGCACTTAGGGATTGAAGGACCATCAACAGTAATTACTTCTTTTCCCCTTGAGAACTCCTGAGAGGGAAAGTACAGCATTTTCCTACTGAGGAAATTCAATGTTCAGCAGACCATGCACAATTATAAAATTAGCTAATTGATAACTTATTAACATTAGAAGCGTACATGTTCATCAGTAGATAGACTTTCTAAATAAATTTCTGTTCCAATTCCAAGTGAATATTTCAAATGAGACCTATCAAGAAACTTTATCTTACTTAATTTCATATTTATTATTTTGCATTAAGTCTGCTGACTCTGATGAGTTCTAGAATCTTTTAAAAGTTTGGGTTTAAATAGAGAAAAGCACTCACCATGAGGTCTCAGAAGTTTCCTGCAATTACAATTTAATCTATGGCATTGTTGTAAAAATATTAAAAATCATCAGCAACAACAACAACAAAAATTAGTGCAGATTAAGAAAGACCAACTCTGACTGCTTCTTTTATGCACAAAAGCAGAACCCTTGGTCCTTGACTGTATGAGAGCAATGACAACTACCGAAGGAAAACTAGCTGATGGGCACATAAAGCATGTGCTCAATATTACTGAAGACCTATTCTGCTTGATCTACAAATTCTGTAGTAAATTTTGCTCTCCTGAAAAATAAGAATAGAGAAAAAAATACCTTATGAAGAGAATCACTCTATGTTATAATGTTCAAACAAAGGTTAACTAAACAATGAAAAATCTTGATTCTAACAATCTCTTAATGCTGTGATTAATGAAGGTGTTTGAAAGCTGCTTGCTAGCAGGGTAAAGCTACATACCCTAGGGAAGATGATGGACTACTGGGTACAAAACTATGCTATCTACCCTAAGTGAATCATTGTGCAGTATATGCATATATTGAACAACATACTTTTCCCAAAAAATATGTATGAATAAATATTAAAATAAAAAGAAATGAGCCTCAGATAGCTCATGTGTAAAAAGAAGAATTTAACAATTCTCCCACAGAGATGTTGTGAAGATTTCAGGAAACAATAAAAGAACAGTGTCCAGTAAAGCGCCTGACACATAGCAGGTGCTCAATAAATCTTAGTGCCCTGCCCTCTCCTGGTGTTTTTTGTATATCTACTGACCATCAGGCTGAGCAACACGTACAGGAAGAAATGAATGCATGTTGATTTCAAGTGAAACAAAATCAAGGGAAAGAAGAAAACATTTATTCAAAGTGATTGAACTTGAAGAGGGACTAGGCCTATAGAGAGAGTAAAGGAAAGAGACAGGGCAACAATGCAATACATCTCAAATGGATAATAAAATAGCTCAGTTTAGATATCTTTAATTCTTCTTAGTTTGAATCTCTGAGGGCCTTTTTTAGTTTCTCCTGACTCTGTAGTCACTGCAGCATTTCCCATCACTTTTCAGATAATCCTTGTCTTTTATTTTGATGTTGTGTATTTAAATTAGGATTACAATATTTTCAATAATTTAAAGGATATGGACTTACAGTAGTACATAATAATCTTTTTATTGCTTAGTGCTGTAAACTGAAATTTAAGTAAAAATTCACTAGAGGATGGTATTTTTTATTCTAGATTGCCTGCTATGGCCTCAATGCTTGTGTCCCCCCAAAATATATATGTTAAAATCCTAACCCCCACAGTGATGGCAGTATGAGGTGGGGTCTTTGGGAGGTAATTAGGACATGAGAGCAGACCTCTCATGAATGGGAATAGTAGCCTCATAAAAGAAGTCCCAGAGAGACCCTTGTCCCTCTGCCGTGAGGACACAGCAAGAAGGCACTGTCTGCAACCCCAAAGAGGGCCCTCACCAGAACTCAAACATGCTAGTGCCCTGATCTTGTACTTCCAGCTTCCAAAACTGTGAGAAATATTTTGTTTGTTTGTTTTTAAACTACCCGGGTATGATATTTTGTTTTAGCAGCCCAAACCAACTAAGACAATATTGGTCTTATGCCCAAATGGCTGGCATATTTAAGCTAGAATGAGGGAGAAGAAAAAGAGAAATAAAAAGAGAGAGAAAGAGAGGGGGAGGGAGGGAGATAGAGAAAGGGTATAAAGAATAAATACAACACACAGTTTTTTACAATCTCATTTCATTTAGGTGAGGAAAGGATGACTTCTTGAGAACAAAGACTCATTGTGCTTCTATAAACCAAAGGTCCAGCAAGGCACGGATTGTTTGCAAACACATAAGAAAACACATTGTCCTTTCTTTCTGCTTCTATATACTGTGTACTAATGTACCATGTACATCTTATTTGGTAAATAATAGTTCTTACTTGTTTTCAGTAAGTATCTGAAGCCAGGATATTGTGATTTTATTGCACTCACTGATACTCAGAGAAATCAAATCACATGTGAAACCAATCAGTCAAAACCTAGTAAAGCTCTGGTCACCAAAAGGACACTCATGGGATCCTATAAGAACTTAGTAACCAAAAGAATATAAAAGAATAAACAATGTACACTGGCTGAGCGAGGCGCGGGAGCAACACCGAGGCTTGCGATCCCGTTGCCGGTCCCAGGTCCGGTACGGGGGCAACACTGAGGGTTGCGATCCGTTGCCGGACACGGAAAAAAGACAAAAGACAAAAAAAAAAAAAGAATAAACAATGTAGATTAATCAAAACATAAACTACATATAATTATACCCAACATATCAACACTATGACTAGGAAAAAATACGTGAAAACCATGGGGAAAAAAGAAAAAGCCTGTTATTCTGGAAGAATGCATTGATCTAGGATGCGAGTTTTGCCTCGGAACTCACTCTCTGTCACTTCTGAGTGGATCATTACCTGGTTTTAACATGAAAATGTAAAGTGATTTTCCTTAGAACTACTGTTGGATCTGTCCAAAGTTAAGACCAGGTCATTGGGATTCTCTGCCCATGCTAGCCAACAGCGTCTTCTCTGAAAAATTCTAGTACTTAATGTTTTATATTTAGTTAATGTTTTATGTCTTGGGGTTTTTTCTTAAACTAGATTATAATATACTTAAAAGAAACAATAATATCTAAAAATATTTTTAAACTCATTATATCCACATAATACCTCAAAAGGCCCATCTATTGAGTAATTATATATTGTGATAGGCAATCAGAATTTAGCAGGCAAGAAAAAGGGGGGAGTATATTTCAAAGTACATATCCATAACCTGACCTTTAGATTTCTTATACAGTTTTGGAGATAATTTTTTTATAAGATAAAATTATTATTCCCATGTGTAGTAAATCTGCTATAGTTGACATTTTAGAACAAACAAAATTTTTACTCAGCAGCAAATCTTATTTAAATATATTTATAAAAGAAATTCAACTCTTATCTGGCTATGATGTAGTAATAATTCCAAGAATATTTTTTCTATTAGAAACAATTAAAAAAGTGGACAGGATATATGAAACTATTCTTTTCAGTCCCTGGAGAACAGATATCACAGAACTGTGGCCACTGAAAAAAAGTAGCTCCTGGCTTTCTGCTGGTAACAACTTCAGTATTGAACAAAGAGAAGAGAAATCTAAACTGAGTCTACTGTCCCTCTCAGTTGAGAAGACAGAAATTTAAGTTCAATGAGGCCAAGGAAGCCAAAATCGTGGGGAGTGGGCATAGAGGGGTAGAGCACTTGCTTGTTATGGGTGCCAGGTGAAGAAAAATTTTGAAGATAAGAACAATTTTTGGAGATCTGTATGGCAAATAATTCCCAGAGCTTAAGCAGAGAAAGAAATCATTTGAATTCCTTCCAGCCAGAATGGAAAGGTCTATTTGTTAATATATGGGGCATTTAGTAGCTGCCTCAGAAGAATCCTGCTTTAGTAACAAAGCTAAGCAAGCTTTTGAGTGGAGGCTACTCCCTAAACCCCAACAGTGTCAATCCCCAAAGTTTGAAAACAGACCACCAAAAAGTCATCAAAATGATCTGCAAGCAACTTTACTGCATGTCAAGACAAATTGTGTTACTCTTTAAATAAGTTCAACATGTCCAGAACTCAGAAATGTAAACTCGTACTGCCCAACAACCAGTCAAAACCAATAGATTGTAAAGAGGCAGGAAAATGTAACCTAAAACCAGAGGAAATATTAACAGAGGCACACATAGAAATTACGAAGATGATGAAATTAGCAGAAGAGAATGCTAAAGACATATTATTAATATGTTCAATATGCTCACAAATTTAACAGAAAACGTAAGAAGGAAAATGGAAAATATAAGAAAAGAATCGAATGGAACTTCTAGAGATAAAATATACAATATCTGAAGTGAACATAACATAGAATGAATTAACAGCCGCTTAAACACCAAAGAAAGATCAGTGAACTTGAAGATATAACAACAAAACTACCCAAAATAAAGTACTGAAAAAGAAAAGAAAGAAAAGTTTTTAAAAAGAAGAGTCTCATTGACTTATAAGTTAACAGTAAGCCATATAACAAACATAAAATCGTGGTA
>NW_007729685.1:105688-126971 GCF_000696425.1 Galeopterus variegatus
AGAATGCTAAAGACATATTATTAATATGTTCAATATGCTCACAAATTTAACAGAAAACGTAAGAAGGAAAATGGAAAATATAAGAAAAGAATCGAATGGAACTTCTAGAGATAAAATATACAATATCTGAAGTGAACATAACATAGAATGAATTAACAGCCGCTTAAACACCAAAGAAAGATCAGTGAACTTGAAGATATAACAACAAAACTACCCAAAATAAAGTACTGAAAAAGAAAAGAAAGAAAAGTTTTTAAAAAGAAGAGTCTCATTGACTTATAAGTTAACAGTAAGCCATGTGACAAACATAAAATCATGGTACCAGGAAAAAAAAAAAAAAAACAGGAAAGAAAATAGAAAGATAGGCAAATATTTGAAGACACTAAAATACAGTTGTCTAAAATTTTCCAAATTTGGTGAATACTATTAACCCCAGAGACTCAAGATTATCAATGAACACAAACCAGAATGATCATAAAGAAAACTATCCCAGACACATTGATTTTAATCAAATTAGTGAAAACTAGTAATAAAGTGAAAATTAGACAACTGGAAAATTAGGACAATTGGACTTTGCAGATATCTACAGAACATTTCATCCAACAACAATAGAATATACATTCATCTCATCAACACATGGATTATTCTCCAGGATTGACCACATGATAGGCCACAAATCAAGTCTCAACAAATTTTTAAAAACTGAAATCATTTCAAATATCTTTTCAGACTACAACATATTGAAACTAGAAATCAATAACAATCTAAACTCTGGAAACTATACAAATACATGGAAATTAAAAATTGTGTTCCTCGATGACCTATGAGTACAAGAAGAAATTAAACAGGAAATTAAAACATTTCTTGAAACTAACAAAAATAAAGACACATCATACCAAAACCTGTGGGATATAGCAAAAGCAGTATTATGAGGCAATTTTATGGCAATAAATGCTTATATCAAAAAATGGAAAGATTTCAAATAAACAACCTAATGCTATACCACAAAGAACTAGAAAGACAAGATAAATCCAGACTCAAAATTAGTATATGGAAAAAAATAAAGATCAGAAGAGAACTAAATGAAATTGAGACCCAGAAAATGATACAAAAGATCAGTGAAACAAAAAAGTTGGTTTTTTGAAAAGATAAACAAAGCAGATAAAACATTAGCTAGGCTAACTAAAAAGAGAAAAGAGAAGACCCAAATAACAAAAATCAGAAATGAAAAAGGAGACATTACAACTGACATGCCACAGAAATACCAATAGTCATTAGAGACCGTTACAAATATGTGCCAACAAATTTGAAAACCTGGATGAAATGGATAAATTCCTGACACATACAAACTACCAAGACTGAACAAAGAATAAATAGAAAACATGTACAGATCAATCGCAACCAATGAAGATTGAAGTAATAATCACCAGTCTCCCAATAAAGAAAAACCCAGGGCCAGTTGGCTTGACTGCTGAATTATACCAGATCATTAAGAAGGAATTAATACCAATGGAATTCTCTCTTCAAACTGCCCCAAAAATTTAAAGCACAGACATTTTGCCCAAACTCATTCTATGAGGCCAGAATCACCCTGATACCAAAACCAGACAAAGATACAACAAATAAAGAAAGCTACGGGCCAATATCTCTGATGAACATAGAAGCAAAAATCCTCAACAAAATATTAGCCATCAGAATACAACATAATATCAAAAAAAATTATACACCATAATCAAGTGGGATTCATCCCAGCGATGCAAAGATGGTTCAACATATGCAAGCTGACAAATGTGATACACCATATCAACAAAATCAAGGACAAAAACCATATGATTATCTCAAAAGACAAAGAAAAAGCACCTGACAAAATTCAGCATTGCTTCATGATAAAGACTCTAAGCAAATAAGTAAGAAGGAAAATATCTTAACATAATAAAAGCCATACACACAAATCCAATGCCAATATCATCTTGAATGAAGAAAAGCTGAAAGCTTTTCCCTTAAGAACAGGAACAAGACAAGGATTCCCACTCTCATTTCTCCAGGAAAGATATACAAATGGTCAATAGACACATGAAAAAATGCTCAAGATCACTAAGCATCAGGGAAATGAAAATCAAAACCACACTGAGATATCATCTCACCTCAGTTAGACTTGCCATTATCAAAAAGACAGAGAATAACAAATGCTGGCAAGGATGTTCGAAAGGTGAACCTTCCTGTACTGTTGGTTGGACTGTGAATTAGTGCAGCCATCATAGAAAACAGTGTGGAGGTTCCTCAAACAACTACAGATCAAACTGCCATATGATCCAGCTATCCCACTGCTGGGTATATACCCAAAAGAATGGAAATCATCATGTTAAAGGGATACCTGCACTCCAATATTTATTGCAGCACTATTTACAACAGCCAAGAGTTGAAGCCAACCTCAATGTCCATTGACAGACAACTTGGTAAGGAAAATGTGGTATATACACATAATGGAATACTACTCTGCCATAAAAAGAATGAAATTATTCCATTAGCAACAACATGGATAACCTTAGAAAATTATGTTAAGTGAAATACACCAGGTATAGAAAGAGAAATATTGCATGTCCTTATTCAGAAGTGGAGCTAAATAAATAAATATGACAGACAGAAAGAAAGATACAACAATCACAAGTATAAGTTGGACTTTCAAAAGGAGAGAATAGTACTGAGGTTACCAGAAGTGGAAAAGGGGAGGCAGGAGGGGTATTAGCGAGATATTGGTAAAGGACCACTGGTATATACACATAATGGAATACTACTCTGCCATAAAAAGAATGAAATTCTTCCATTAGCAACAACATGGATAACCTTAGAAAATTATGTTAAGTGAAATACACCAGGTATAGAAAGAGAAATATTGCATGTCCTTATTCATAAGTGGAGCTAAATAAATAAATAAATAAATAAATAAATAAATAAATAAATAAATAGGACAGACAGAAAGAAAGATACAACAATCACAAGTATAAGTTGAACTTTCAAAAGGAGAGAATAGAACTGAGGTTACCAGAAGTGGAAAAGGGGAGGCAGGAGGGGTATTAGCGAGATATTGGTAAAGGACCACAAAAAATGATAACATTGTGTAATGTTAATTATACTAATTATCCTGATTTGAGCATCACCTATTGCACACAGGTATTGATATTTAATGTTGTACCCCACAGACATGTACAATCATGTTTCAATTAAAAAGTCATAATCCTCATGATCTCTAGAAATACATTTGTTTTTAATTCCATCTACTCTGATAATATTACTATACCATCTTTCTTTTGATTAGATTTTTTAAATATATATTTTAGTCAATTTTCTTTAATCCTTTCTATATCTTTATATCATAGAGACGTTCTTGCTAATGGCTCATAGCTGGATTTAGTTTTTGCTCTTGTAGCCTCTCTCTCAGCAAAAAACTCTCAACAAAGAAGTTTCTTATATTTACAATTGTTGTGATTACTGATATATTTAAACTCATTTTAACTTTATTTTTTCATGCCCTTTTTAAAAATACGGAGTCTTTAATATTCAGTTTGTAATATTTATTTCCAGCTGTATTGGTTACAGGACTAATTGATTTTTCATTTGAAGCTCTTGAAAAATCTTTTCTAAATATATATATATATATATCAAAAGAAGGGAGAAGAAGCTATAGTTGATGTCTGTTTCTCAACTGAATTGTCAGTTTTTCTCCCAATAAGAAGATGATATGTTTGTGAGAATTTTGAACAGGGAAAGAATCTTACAGAGGCTGCCTAATTCATTTTATCATGAGAAAACTGAATCCTGGAAGGTTTAGATATGTTGTTAAAGGTCACAAACTGAGTTAGTAATTATGATGTGACTGAATTGAAGTCACCTAACTCTTTGTCATTTGTGAGAATTTTGAACAGGGAAAGAATCTTACAGAGGCTGCTTAATTCATTTTATCATGAGAAAACTGAATCCTGGAAGGTTTAGATATGTTGTTAAAGGTCACAAACTGAGTTAGTAATTATGATGTGACTGAACTGAAGTCACCTAACTCTTTGTCTAGTGTTCCTTCCATGCTGTCCTTTAAGATTTATATTGTACAGACTGTTGCATATCATCATTTCTGCAATATGACTGTAGCACATCTTCCTGAAGGAGCTTGAAAATTGAATCAATTCTGAGATATGCATATTAAGTTAAGAAGCATGCAAAGCAGATGGCAAAATGCAAATGGATTAAGAACTCCAAGGTTATCCAGACTTGAATCTATTTAAAGAAGTTATAGTCTGTTTTAAGTCCCATCAGTGACTTTGAAAACAAAAGGCTCAACCATAATGAGAGATGTGAAATATATTCTAACTTGCAGTTGCCCTTTGTAAAAAATGTTTTATTTCAGTTTCTAATTTATTATTTCTCTTTTAGGTATACCCTGCAGCATTATTTCTCTATAACTTTTACCTTCCCACTGAGCATATGATTTTTTTTATCATTTATTTCCCCTCAAAGGTATTAACCTGCTTTTCTAAGTCATATTTCATTTTCTTTGTTATTTTCCAGATACCTACCTCTTAAAAATATTATTTCCAGGTAATCCCATGTGGTATATGACATGAAGAGTCAGTATAGAGAGTAATTACCCTGTATTTTAAATTGCAGAACCACTGGGGTGAATTAAATGTGGAAAATGTGGCATCAGGTCTCACAGTGTCAACAACAGAAATTGGCAGTCATAGCAGAAAGAGCTTATACTTTATATGAGAAAGAAAAGGGAAACACTAAAAATCCAATTTCAAATTGTGCTCCAATTTCTACTTTAGTGTTCTCTTCTTAAAACATATATTGCCAACCCCTCTGGCTCAGCAGATCTTTCAAAACCAGCCTCCGACATTTCAGACTAGGGCCGCATTCTGAGCATACTCTTTAGCAGATAGACCAATTAGGCATTTTTTCTGACAACAGCCAATGTCGTGGGGCCTTTGTTAAATTTCTGTCACATCTTGTATTTATGCAAATGAACTCTGTCCTTGGGAATTTCAAAAGGTAATGAAACATGAGCCTACAGAGAGCACCAGAGGGAGACAGAGCACAGAGCAGGTGAGTCATTGCCAAGTTTTGATGGGGCCATTTGATTGTTAATGATGATGGTGATTCTCTATGGTACACAAGTCCAAAGAGGCAGAGTCCAAGTGCAAACCTCATGAATTCTAATATCTAGAATAATCTAAATTTTGACTACAAATTAATTCTGAGAAAAAGTAGATCTGAAATTTTGTATATTTTATTTTACACATATTCATATTTAAACCTGAGAAAGGCCAGACTTGAACTGTCTACACTCTTGAGCACACACCGCATTGAGTCTTCCTCTTATCCGTTCCAGGGTCAGCCTTCTACCCCTTTGGCTGAATGGCTCACTCAAACGTCAGCTTATCCTGAACTATGCTCTCAACCTCCAGCTAGTGCCATTCCACTTTTACTCTTTTCCCTCTGTTATTCTTCTTTCTATTCCAGTCTCAGTCTTGCATTTATTTATCCATCCTCAGATTCCCTGGAGCTTCACTTTGGGTGACCAAATTATCCCACTTTCTTAAGGATAGTCCAGTTACTTCTTCTCCTTGCTGAGTTGCTCTAGAGATTTACATCTTTCTCCAAGCCCAACTAGTGACAAATCCTGCTTCATATTCATTCCCTCAACAGATTCCTTCATCTAACAAAACATCACCACCCACCCCCCAAACAAAAACCCACTTTCAAAGTTTAGAAATATACTGAGAATGACCCAAGGCTTTGCTTCATTATAGTTTGTCCTAAATGCCACCTTCTTCTTTGTCCTCCCAATGTTAGCTAGACCTTTGCTCACAAGATTTGCTTCATTCTGCTTTGTGTCTGTGGCTGCATCTCTGTGTTCCCAGTTCTGCCTATGTTTAGTAAGTGTTACTGTCCCTCTGGCTCATTACCAAGCTTCTCACATTCTCTGATGACCCTCACTTGTGGTCTCAGGCTTGCCTTGGAAGTTGAGCCAACCCAGGAAAGAAAATTCACTTTTCAATAACGCCTTTCCATCTTCCATGAAGAAAATATGGAGTTAAACTGGCCCAATGTTTGCCTTTTATTTGTGACCTGCTTTTTCCTCCATCTTTAGAAGCTTTTGCGATCTTCTCTTTGTACCTATTCTAAAATTTCACAACCATATGCTTTGGTGTGGGTACTTTTCCATTCATTATGCTATACACTCACCGGGCCCTTTTATTCTGAAAATCCATTTCTGTCAGTACATTTTTTCAATAACACTTTTCTGTTAATTCACATATTCTGTAATTTCTCTGTTATTTCTAAGAGTTTGTTGTTGAACTCTTTTCATTATATATGGCATCCTGTTCTTTGTAATGGTGACAATAAAATATGATACAAATGCATTTCTTTAATATCCATTTTATCTTTCTAAAGATTAAATAATTTTATGAAATATACCCCACAATGTTTTGTTTTAGTTATAAGTTAAATTGTATAAGTTATAAGTTTAAAAGTTTCATTATATGAATGTCAAGACTATGACAATATATAATTAAGCAAAATTTTTGAAATTGTTTAAAGGACTGTGAAAAATTTTGTTTCTGGTCTCTGAATTCACAGCCTTTGAGTGCTTGTGAAAACTGAGATCAAACTTAATATATTATACTTTTTGTATCTGCCAAAAGATATATCATCCTAAAAAAGGCCGTAGATGTCCATTGAAGAACTGACATGCTTTAATCCTAGTCAATGTTTAGAATTAAAATACAGAGAGAAAGCGATTCCACACAGGAGCAGCTTTTTAAAATAATAAGAGAGAGAGAGAGAGAGAGAGAATAGAAAGATCATAGAAAACAGCCCACACTTATGTATACACTATAGAACTAACTTTGTTTCCCCTTTATTGCTAGCTCTTAATAATTAAGACTGTATCGAACATCCTGTCTCACCTGAAACATCTCTCGAAGCAGGAAGCAGCTTTCCATCATACTCAAAGACATCCTGTCTCCCTGATACATTTACCAATATATACCCCAGCTCTAAGTCTATTGGGGAGGCAGTTGGGACTTCACACTTTGTCTCCTGGTCAACATCTTCTGCAATAAAAAGACTTTCCTTTGAGTTCTGTCTAGCAGATGTGATTGGTGATCCTATTGCAGTGAGCACTCAGAGAACTCAAGCACACGGGGCAGGAATTCCCTCGGAAGGGGAATCCCACCGGACTCATTTGTTACCAAATTTTTGGCACCCAAAATTTGATACCCCAAATTTTTGCAAGAGCTGGACATGACTGGGAATTCCCAGCTTCCCCGGGCATCCCAGGATACTTGTACTTGGAAAACTGAAACTCACCTGTAAAGAAAGGCCTTGAACTTTCTAGTCTGGACAGGTGAGTCTTTTTGGTACCCCCACTTGGGCAGTTGTACAGTATTTTGAGAACCCTGTTTGCAGTATTCTTCCCATAGTGTTATAAGGACTCACTAGGGATTTATTCGACAGGCCTATTTGTAAGTGTGCCATTTGTTGTGAATAGTACTTTGGTAAGTGTGTTGTTTGTTGTGAATAGTATTTTGGTAAGTGTGTTGTTTGTGCAAGTTGATTTGGGAAATCAACCATCTATCACAGTTACTAGTCCTCGAGGGTGTATATTACAAAACTGGGCTGAATATAGCTATGACCCCATGAAAAAGAAGAATATGATTTTCTTTTGTAATAATGCATGGCCAAAATATACATTGGGAGATCAGAAGTGGCCTGTAAATGGAAGTTTAAATTATAATTTACAATTGGATCCATTTTTGTCATAATCAGGGTGAATGGGATGAGATTCCATATGTTCAATCTTCATGCTGTATCAAAGTGAAACAGACTGGGAAGATTGCAGATTGTTTATACAAAGGTCAGAGGAATTCCAAAATAAGAAAAAGAAATTGATTTTTCTTCCACAGCCGGATCCTTTAGTTGAATGGCCCTTGCATCCACCTCTGCTGGAGTGAGCAGCTGAAACAGGGATTCCCCCGCCATCTGTCCCTGTAACCCCCCCAGTTCCTCATCCTTTACCTATCCAGGCTTATTTGCCTGATCCAGTTCCTGGGCCTGTTCTCAGCCCAGCCCCCATCTTGATTCCAGTGCCAGCTGGGGGCCCACCACAAGCAGATCTACTCAAAGGAAAAGAACATGGCCCAACTGAGAACATCCTCTCCCCGTTTCATACCTGATAAGGTATTCAATTTGGCTGGAGGCCCCCTTCAACAGTGGAACTATTTCTCTTAAGACAAATGTCAATAGGCGGATTAAATGAAGATGGACAACCAGCCAGAATGATATGGGTTTACAGTCCTTTTACTTCCTCTGACCTTTATAATTGGAAACAAAATAACCCCACTTATCAGGAGGACCCAGCTAAAATGACTGAAGCCTTTGAGTCTAATTTTTACTACCCACCACCCTACTTTGCCCCCTTCTGACTGTTTCATTGACTTCAGAGAAATGCCAATTAATACTAGAGAAATCCAGGGAAGAAGCCAACCGCTACATGCTGAGACCCCAATGACTGGGTAAGAGCCAGTGCTGAGGAAGCTGCCCCATACTGCAATCCTGAATGGACCCCAACAATGGTGAGGGAAGTAGGATCCAACATTTTGGGGCACACATACTGGCAGGATTGCAGAAAGAGTTACCCAAAATCAAAAGTACATGAATTAAGGCAGGAACCTAATGAAAATCTGTCTGCCTTTCTGGGACAGATTCTGGAGGCTTACTGTAAATACACAGATGTGGCCGGAAAATGCCTGCCTGATAACCAACAAAAACTGCAAAAATTGGAAGGGGCCTTAACCTTGACAGTGCTCCACATAATGGAAATAGCCTGTAAAGTTTTTCTCAGTCAGGGTCAGTTAAAGGAACAGAAGGATGTAACCAACAAAAACTGCAAAAATTGGAAGGGGCCTTAACCTTGACAGTGCTCCACGTAATGGAAATAGCCTGTAAAGTTTTTCTCAGTCAGGGTCAGTTAAAGGAACAGAAGGATGTAAAGCCTCCCTTAGTCTGATAGGAGCTCCCATATAGGTGACTTGATGATTTTCTCTTGCTTTTTTAAAGATTCTTTGTCTTTGAGCTTTGCCAGTTTGACTATAACGTGTGTTGGACAGGATCTTTTAGAGTTTAATCTGTTTGGGGATCTTGAGCCTTCTGGATCTGAAGGTCTGTGTCTCTCCTACACCGGGGAAGTTTTCCATTATTATTTCACTGAATACGTTTTCCATGCCTTTTCTTTCTCCTCCCCTTCTGGAACACCCATGATTCGAATGTTTGTGTGCTTAAGGTTGTCTGCTGTCTCTCTTAGATCTTCTTCATTTTTTAAAATTCTTTTTTCCTTTTTTTTTTTTTTTTTCTTGTTGTTTTTTGTTTTTTGTCCTCCTGGGTTATTTTAGGAAGACTATCTTCAAGATCAGAAATTCTTTCTTCTGCTTGTTCTAGCCTGCTGCTTAAGCTACTGTTTGTGTTTTTTATTTCGTTGAGTGAATCTTTCAGTTCCATGAATTCTGCTACATTTTTTAAGATACTAATTTCTTTGTAAATTTCCTCCTTCCTATCCTGGATTTTTTTCTCATTTCATTATGTTGTTTAACTGAGGCTTCTTGGGTCTCAGTGAGTTTCCTTACAATTATTGCTCAGAATTCCTTTTCAGTCATTTCAAGGGTTTCCTGCTGTATAGGTTCTGGTATTTGAGAAGTACTGTATTCTTTTGGTGGTGTCATATTTTCTCGGGTTTTCATATATCTAGTATCTCTACATCGATGTCTGGTAATCTGGTAGAGCAGCCATTTCTTCCATTACTCTGGAGTTGACTTGGAGGAGGGAGACATCCTCTTCTTTTTCCAGTTTCCACTGGTGACTCTCCTTGTGTCGATGCAGTCAAGTGGGTGGCGGGCCACCTGCACGGTGGCTGTGATTGCTGCTGTGATGTCAAGCTGTGGCTATGGCAGTGGCTGTGGTGGGCCACCCATGTGGAAGTGTTGTTTTCAGCATGCTCTGTTGCCTCCTTCCAGGTAGAGGGAAGAATCAGTTCTCCAGTGCAGAGTTAACTTAAGGCTGGCTCAACCCTCAGTTAGTGAAATAAGAGGGTGATATTTGGAGGATCCCTAGAGTTTTGGGGAAGATGGACTAACACTAACATCCTAGTCTCTTGAAATTTTTCTGCCAGGGTTCGAGTGACCACTGTGATAAGATGGTACCAGAAAACAAGCTGCTCCTCCTAACTGTGGAATAACATGTTTAATTCTTCCACTGTAATGATTTAGCCCACAGATTCCAAGGTCAGAATGTTTGGGTTCAAATCCCAGGCTTCACCACTAGTTATGTGAATTTAGGCAAATTACTTTAAGGTGTCTTAGGCTTCTCATACATTAATGGAAGAGGGCAATGGTATCCACTTCAGAGGATTTTTTAACAATTCTTGGAACAGTGCCTGGGAAACAGTAAATTATTATTGTCTCACAAATGTCGGCATTCATGTTATCTGGCAGATCCTAATATTAGTTTTAAGATAATCATTGAAACTATCAAGATAAAAATGCCAATTTATTTTTTTTTTTTTCCTTTTTGTCTTTTTTTTTCATGACCGGCAATGGATCGCAACCCTCAGTGTCACGCCCGTACCGGACCGGGACCGGCAACGGGATCGCAACCCTCGGTGTCGCGCCTGTACCTTGCTCAGTCAGTGAGCAGCCGGTCTGTACGTGGGATCCGAACCCTCGGCGGGAGTGCCACCACGCTCCCAAGTGGCGCACTGTAGCAGTGCGCCACCGGGCCGGCCCCTAAAAATGCCAATTTAAAAATTGTCTATTGAAGTCATCACCAGATGGATTTAAAGGGGAAAATAAAGTAGCTGAAGATATTTAACACCTTTTAGTACATCAGAGTGACACATCAAATGGCAGTGGAGAATACTTTGACTAAATTGTAATCAGAACTCTACTGAGTTAGTGAAATTTTCACCCTGATAACTGGAGTTTGTTTGTTCTGAGTAGTGTTGGGCTTTATACACATGAGTATTGGAGAGGCAGTTTTCCAGTTATCTTTATTAGAAGTCATGAGGCAAGACCATGCCTCTCTAAATATAAAGTTCTACAAGAACTTATAATATATACCCTGAAAGTATATCTTCTTTTCAAATAGTCAAGTCTATTGACTGTCAAAAGAACTCTCAGTTAAAACAATGGTAAAACTATAATGAATCTAGAATTACAAACATAAATAAGAGCACACTCAATAGGATGGCTTGGTAGCAAAACTGAATAGTGATGAAATGTCAAATTTAATTGTAATATTTATTTAAAATGTCGACATTCCTGCACCTCTACACTCTCTTACTTCCTAAGCATGGGGCTGAGCATACGTTGTGAAAAGGAACATATTATCTGGTACGGCATTTTCTGAAGTATTTAATATATGCACTCCACGAATGTTTATTAAGTGCCTTCCTTAGCAAAAGCATCACCAGGTAAATTCAGAAAATACTTTACAATATAGTGGGTACTCAGTAAATACTCATCAATTAAGGAATAAATTAGAGAAAGGGGAAACTCAGTAAATATGACTTTTTCTTGTCGAACTTTATCTAAAGATCAGTCTCCTTTCACTGTTATCAGTAGTGAAACATCTATTACATCTAGTGTTTCTTTCTATTAATCAAAACTTTTTATTTTATTTTATTTTTTTCTGACTGATAAGGGGATTGCAACCCTCGGCACAGTGTGGTCAGCACCATGCTCAGCCAGTGAGCGCAACGGCCATCCCTATATAGGATCCAAACCCACAGCCTCAGTACTACCAGTGCTGCACTCTCCCAAGTGAGCCACGGGGCCGGCCCTCAAAATTTTATTTTTAACAAAATTATACATACACAATTTGAAAATGTGAACTAAATGACAAGATGATAATAAAAACATCATCCCTTCTTCTATCTCTTGTTCTCAATTCCTATTGTTTTTTCCTTATAGTTTTAATGTTTTTAAATAATGCATATACTAGGGGTTTTTTTTATATTTTTAATTTTAGATACTATCTATTTTCTGCTATGTAATATGAGAATTTAATTCTTACTCCTCCATCTGTCATCACAATGGCCACTGTAGTTTCAGTCCTTTCCCTTCGTTACTGTCCAATAACTTGAAGCATTTGGGATTTGTTTGTCTTAAACTACATTTTTCAGACAGCTTGATAAGCTCATATATTCTAAGGGTCTTCGAAAAGTTCATGAAAGAGGCCGGCCCGGTGGCGCACTGCTATAGTGCGCTGCTTGGGAAGCGCGTCGGCGCTCCCGCCGAGGGTTCGGATCCCACATACAGACCGGTTCCCGCTCACTGGCTGAGCGAGGCGCGGGAGAAACACTGAGGGTTGCGATCCCGTTGCTGGTCCCGGTCCGGTACGGGGGCGACACTGAGGGTTGCGATCCGTTGCCGGACACGGATAAGGACAAAAAAAAAAAAAAAAGTTCATGAAAGAACTTGTACTATCTTTTAATTCTATTTTTCATGGACTTTTTGAATTACCCTCATGTAAATGTAATTCATATATTAACAGCTTCAGATAATCCCATAATTCCAAATTTTGCTTTTACAAAGAATGCCATAATAAACAACTTTGTACATATAGTTTTGTTCCTATGGATAAGTATTTCCATATGATATGCATTTTAAATTGTATTTGTTTGACATGTACCAGATAGACCAAAATTGTATGAAAGTACCTATTTCCCAAATTTCCACCAACCCTTGATCCTGTTGATCTTTATCATTTGAAAACCTTCTGATGGATATGAGTGAAAATGATAATGCATTGTTGGTTTCATTTGACTTTTCTTATTAGTAATATTTAGCATTTTTGTATGTTTTTTAGCCATCTGTGTTTCTTTCTTGAATATCAGTAGCATCATTTCCCCTATTTTCCACTAAGTTGAGTTTTTTCAAAAGAATTTGCAGGACTTCTTCTTTATTTTTTTTACTTTTTAAACTTCGTTGGTGGCTGTAGGGTGGGGATCCAAACCTTTGACCTTGGTATTATCAGCACCATGTTCTCTCTCCGAAGTGAGCAAACTGGCCAGCACATTCTGTATGTATGTACATGTACACAGTTTTTTGTGTCTGGGCTGGTCTCTACCGGTATCTGGACCTGTGACCTTGGTGTTACAAGACTGCCAGCCCTGACTTCTTCTTTATTAATGTATAAACCTCTGTTTATCATATATCTTATAGGTAATTTTTCCTAGTGTTTTTACTTGGTTACTTGGCTTTTAGGCTTTTTAAGGGAGTCTTTCATAATGCAGAATTTTTTAAATCTTTACGTAGTAAATTCCTTTCATATTTTACTTTATGCTTTCTTGGTTTGGAGAAATCGTACATATCTTTATTTTTAAAATCACCATTATTCTCCTGATATTTTAAATTTTATTCCTTAATATATTTAATTTATCTGAACATTTTTGTATATAGAAATCAGGGCAATACCTAACCTTCTCTTTATAAAATATAAAATATTTTTTACACCACGTATTGCACCATTATTTATTCTGAAATTTGAAATGCCACTTTTACATATGCCACATACCTAAATATGTGTTTCTGCATATAATCATATATATATACATATATATACTGTTTTACTAATCTACAGTAAACATGAATTAAATATTTTAGCAAATCAACATTCTATTAAAATAAAGGATATACAGTCTTTTCTTTTTGTTAAACTTCCTTCTTTCTATTTTTGTTTTCTATTTTTTATTTATGTTGGATTAATTAACTTAATTTTTTTTTCTTTGGTGTTTTAGAAGATCATTCAAATTTGAAGATTCAAAAGGAATGATCTGTGCCCATGCCTTCAAAATTAGCATCCTGGAACAGAAGTGATCCAATGGCAAATGATTGTAATTCTACCTGAATGAGGTAACAGAAATTTCATAATAAAGCCACTTCTGTCACTTGGATTTGGCTGTCGCTTCTGGCAACCCAGCCCCCAGCCTAGTTATCCATCCATCTGCAATTCTGTGAACCATTCAAATCCTTATCTGCTTCACTCATAATAAGCATTTTTTGCTAACCCTTAAGAACCGGATTAATACAACTGGCATAACTATTACACAGCCCTTTAATTAATTACTGTTAAATTAAGTTTTGCCTAAAGCTGCCTCTGTACATATTTTTAAGTTTAGCCTAAAGGTTTCTCAGGCCATAATGAACTGTAACCTAACTTGGTGTGTAAACAGATTGTAACCTACTCTTGTAACAAGTAACCAAGTCTCAGCCAATCACAGCAGCCAAACATCAGTCAACTACAAGCAGCCAACTCTTCAAACTAAGTTCAAATAAGGCAACCAATCCAGCTTTTTCAGTACCTCACTTCCGTTTTTTGTACATCACTTATCTTTTTTCTGTCCATAAATTTTATCAGGTCATGTGGCAGCCTTGGGGTCACTCTGAATCTACTCAGGTTCTAGAGGTTGCCCGATTCAAGAATTGTTCTTTGCTCAATTAAACTCTGTTAAATTTAATTTCTCTAAAGTTTTTCTTTTAACATTACCAAGCAGACCTCCCATGGGTTCCTTCTCTAAAACTTACTACCTCTGGGAAAAAGTAGGGTTTTTTGGTTTTATTTTTTTTTTGTCTTTTGTCTTTTGTCTTTTTCCGTGTCCAGCAACGGATCGCAACCCTCAGTGTTGCCCCCGCACCGGACCGGGGACTGGCAACGGGATTGCAACCCTCGGTGCTGCTCCCGCGCCTCGCTCAGCCAGTGAGCAGGAACCGGTCCGTATGTGGGATCCGAACCCTCGGGCGGGAGCGCCGCCGCGCTTCCCAAGCGGCGCACTATCCAGTGCGCCACCGGGCCGGCCCCGAAAAAGTAGGTTTTGAAGCATCTCTTTTTCCCCAGTGTGCACTTTTTACCAATCTTGCATTTCATTGTCAACCTGCTCTATTTCCTTAAAAATGCTTCACTATTCTCATTTTTTGTTGGTTCTTGCCCAGCTGTCTAATTCCTATGTATATCATTCCCTCTTCTATATGTTTCCATAATATTTGGGCTGGTAGAAAAAGTAAATCCTATGTAGAAAGCCATATTGAAATGAAAGTTAACTATTTTATTTTCTACATTTTCTTCACATCATTTTTAAATAGTAATTGCTACATAAGTGTAGTTAAATTTTTATTTATGTAGGTGTATTTACTTGTGTATGTGTGTGTAAATTCCATAGATCATCTGAAGAATTTCTAATTTAATGATGATGACAGAAAACAAGTAAAGGCCATGGTATCCCATCTTATTGCACTGATAGGAGGCTCTTTATAATCATGATTGAGGTAGTCAGGTTGCTTTAAAGTAACATTCATTGTTAGCAAGGTAAACATTCCATCCTAGTTTATGCTGCATAGCTTCCCATTTGCTTGCAACTGAAATAATCTGCAGTATATTTATTCTCTTTTGATTTGTGTGTTTGTTTGCCTAAACCCTTGTTTGAGATGAAATTATAAAAAACAGTATGGTGTCTATTTGTCATGGTGAATTTGATATTTCTTGATCTTCAAGTCTTCTAATTAAATCATCTCTTACTTTTATTCAATACAGTGGTCCATTTAATTTTTAAAATCATTGTGCTACCAAAAAGCTTGAATAAAATAAATGTTTTGTAAACTGATTCCTACTTTAAATGTACCCGTGTCCATTTTAAGTAAATATACTTAAAGCTGCTGAAAAGAATCTACCTTTTGATTCAAAGTTGTGGACACATAACATATGCCCAGTCCTAATACTTATATGATTGATGTTCTTCCTCCCCCCGTCCAATGAAAAAACCTCTAATTTACCTGTTTTTTGGTTTTGTTTTTAAGTTTTTGATGCTTGTGATGGGCTTTCCCAAGGTAGGGCACACCTGCATGTGTCTTTAACAGCTGAATTTTCCAGTTGCCTCCACATCACATTTTCTATTACATCCCTGAAGGCATTCTCCTTTACCTCTGCTGGCTTTCTTCTGGAGAACTAATATTTTTCAGTTACTCTATTTTCAATTTACTTTAAACTTTTGACTCTACTTTCTGAATTTTCATGCTTCTCTTTAAACTTGAGGGAGGCTGTCAACACCACTTATTGAATGCTTGCTGTGAAAAGATACAAAAGGAATCAGGCAACATCTTCTTTCCTCGAAGAATGTAAAATTTGCTTGGTGAGACAGAACATACATTCCCATTAAAAGCATCTAAAATATGCCAAAATTGCCTGAAATAAGCATGTATTAATTTAGTATAACTGTTAGGTGTATTATGAAGGAATAAAATGTTATTTAGTACTGAGTGAGATTCATTAGGAAATTCCTTCTAAATCTGGGAGTTTTGAGTCTCAAGCCTATTAGACATCATGCCTTCTTTTATAAGAAATATTTTAGGATACCCCTGTTATTATCTGAAATGAAAGTAATAGATGATAAAGTCTAACAAAAAACATAATTTCAAGGAAACTAAAATAATGCTTTATATGTAACATAAAGGAGAACAAAGCAAAATTAATTTATAATCAAATAATATGTATTTCAAAATAAAACTGATCAGGCACATGCACACTAGAGGACAAGATGAAGCAGAGTCAGGCACTGATCCTATATGTGACAACTTATAAATCTGTCGGTGACACAAAAATCAGGAGAGGCGTGGCTGTCAGAAGTATGGTTTCCCTAGTGGTGAGTGACTCTTGGTAAGCTTCCAAAGGAAAATAAAGCTTTCCTTGGTTTATATGTTAGTTATACTCATGAAAAAATTCATTGTGTATTAGAACTATAAAACAAGCAAACAGAACTTTGGCTAGAAAGCCAAATATGTAAGAGGGTTAAATTATGGTTTCAAATAATTAGAAACAGGGTGTCCATTTACATGAATAACCAATGGCTATTCAAATATGGTAAGGATTTGGAACATTCATTCATTGTGCAAGATTGTCCTCACACTGAAGGATGTCTAATATCTTCCTCCTCAAAGCTCTGTATTGAAAGTACTCCCACATATTTTCAAAAGCATCCCCTATGGATGGTACTACTCCTGATGAGAACAGCTAGAAGTAGACGAGAGAATAGATCTTCAGTGAGAAATGGGCCAAGCATTAGAGAACCTTCTTCATTCAATTCCATTGGTTTCCAACCCTCATTTGTGTAATAATCATATAGAAGAACTTCTTATTTATCTATTTAACACACATTTACATAGTGTTTACTATGCCTGAAGGCGTCATAAACTTTCTACAGATATTACCTAATTTAATAAAACCCATTAATAACCATTAAGGTACTATTACTTTAATTTAAGAAACTGGGGCATTGAGAGGTAAGTTACTCAGGTCACACAACTAATAAATGTACAAGCCAATATTCAAATCTAGGTGTTTTGGCTTCAGGGTAAATAGTAAACAAGCACTATGCTATGCAGTAGACATAAAGATCCCATCCTCCGTGATTATGTTCCAGTAAATATGGGATACAGACAGAAATCTGTATGTGTTTGGTAAAACTTTAATGTAGAATGAGGACACTGATTGATATTTGAGAACCACAGCACTATACCACAGCTCAATTGGAAGCTGCAGGAAGGAGGCTTATATAGCTAGACTTGCATCTCTGTGTTGAGGTATAATGAGCAAGCAAGGAAGAACAGTGGGTGGGAGACTTCTCATGCAGAACCTTGGCAGCCGGGCTAATACACATCACTTTTATAAAATGGTCAGGAGGGAACTATGTATTGTTCAAAAGAAGAAATACATTGAAAATGCAGCATCAGAGGAAGAGTATAAGCCTCATTAATAAACATGAAAATTTTGTAAATATAATGCATTCAGCCAACACATAAAGATAACAAATCTAAAGCTGGAAAAAGCACATTAGGTTATATGCATGATGTGAAGAAAATGATAGTATTCTCTAACTAGCCATTGAATGGCTTTCAATTATGAGGCTCACAAGCTAATTAGTGCAGGATCATAGATGGATAGGCACTGGAGTTAGAAAGTACTTTTGAGATCATTAAGTCTAGAGATCACAAACCCAAACATCTATCAGATCAGGCAGATAAGGAAGCAGAATAGTGCTAACACAACAGGGAGAAGTGAGGCAGGTGTCAAACTAGAATGGGCATAGAGGGCGGCTGTGACTCTCTTCCAGGCAATTGCTCATATATAATTATTCTACCCCAATAGTAGCAGATATTCTGACTTTTAAAGAAAGGCCAGAAATACAGATTTTAATGAAATAATTCACATTTTACCACATATCCTTAAAAGTATTTTGGAAGTTTTATCAAATAATTTGCTGAAATCTGTAAATAGCTTTTTTTTCATTTCTACTTTTTATAATGTATCAAAATATGGCAGATAGTCTCTATAAAAAATTGGGACCTTATAAAGTATTGTTGGATGCTCTCTTACTAATTCCTCCTTATGACAGATTGCAATAAACAAAACTGACTGTTTCACCTAGAATTATCTATGCACTCATAATGACTAGTGATACTAAAGTACATGATCTACAAGTCATGAAAGATTAGGTCCACACTCATGATTTCCATTTAATAGACACATGAACTTCACCAATCTGCTTAAACTTCTGTGCCTACTTTATAAATTGAAACTTATAATTCCTAAACTATATTCTTCACTAAATTGCTATAAAAATCATATATATCAAACATATTGAAGCACTACATAGAGGCAGAACAGTGTGAATATCACTGGACTGGAAATTAGAGAATCTAGTCAGTTAGTAATTAGTTTTCTAACCTGTGAAATGAGAAGGTTGCTCTAGAGCAGTGATCTCTAACAGAAGGATAACATAAGCTGCATATGTAACTTTAAATATTCTTAAACCTTCACTTCAAAAGGGAAAAGGAAATGGTAAAATTAATTTTAATAATATAATTTATCTAACCAATGTATCCAAAATATTATTGTATCAGCATACAATCAATAAAAAAATTATTGAGAGATATTACATCTTTTTCATGCAAAATCTTTGATATCTGATATGTATTTTACATGTATAGCATGTTTCAATTTGGATTAGTCACATTTCAAGTGCTTGAAAGCCACAGGTGGTAGAGATTACTGTACTGGACAGCACAGATCTAGATAATGAACAAGGTCCTCTTCAACTCTTAATTTTGATATATATCTCATTACTATATACCTAATTGTATCTCAGTCTTTTTAAATGGCTAAAGATTAAATCAATATCAAGATGAGTTGTAAAGTCTTAAACACTTTTTTTAAATTGGAAGTTTAAAAAGTCTAACAAAATGATTCTTTTCTACTTTCATATAAGAGAAAATACCAAATATTTTAGTATATAAACAATGTCCTTTGACATATTTTAAACTGACATAGTCAAAATTAAAATTTTGTTCAACAGAAAACTTACTCAGACCTTTCACTGTATAGAAGGTGAATACACAATTTCAGTTATACAAGCTACTTGCTATATTTGTTGTCAAGTCAATTGAATGCCAGACATATGCAGTCAGCCATCCATTTCTGTGGGTTCCACATCTGTGTATTCTCCCAACCATGGACCAAAAAAAAAAAAAAAAAAAAAAAAACTTTTTTTTTTAAATTTCACAAAGTTCCAAGAAACAAAACTTACATTTGGTGAGGGCCAAGTACTTCACTGAATCCATGCAAATTAACTGATGCATGGTATTAAGTATTATAAAAAATCTAGAGATGACTAAAGGATACAGGAGGATGTATGTAAGTTATAAGTTACATGCAAATACTACACCATTTTATATAGGGACTTGAGCATCTGAGGATTTTGGTATCCTCAGCAGGGTCCTGGAACCAATCTCCCATGCATATTGAGGGATGACTATAACTGAATTTTGAAATCATCAGTCTGCTCCAGGAGATATCTACCACCACACTGGCACAAATAATTGACTTAGTACAGATAAATCTTTCAAAATGGTGATGAAGCAAAAAGATGCATGGAAAAACTTCCCAAATATTTTTTTAGGTATACTGAAATATTTTCTTCCTTTCTGAACATCTTACAAGAATTTCTCACAGGACAAAATGAGATCCCATCAGATCCCTTAGCTAACAGAATCTTGACCCTAAATGCAGACAGTGAGTCACTAACTCAACACTCCAGCTTTCAGCCCCAAAATTAAGATGGAACTTTCTGATACCTGGAAGCAGTGATTCCAGAGATTTGTCTTTGGCCTTATTTAGGGCAAATTTTTACATCTATAAACATATTTGTGGTATTAACAATGCTCTAAATTCATGCACAGAACGCTGCAGGACCAGTGCATTGCACCCATCTAGAGGGCACCATTCACCTTTCATTCTCTGGAGCCTGCAGCCTTGAAGAGTATAGCTGGGCATTTGCAACGTGACAGCCTTAATGGACAGTGTTTCTCCCAGGAACACTTACACATATCTCCCATTTAAACACATCTCAACTCAGGACTCATCAACCCAAGGTATTATTTTAGCTGGCACCTATATGTATTTTCTCTCTGTAAATCTTCTAAGTACTCATACATAACCACTTGTTTTGCATTTCCTGTTTCTCCATCTGAGATTCCTAACTCTTTTATTATTTAGCTAAGAAGTTCCCACTCATCATCCTCTACAGTTGATTAAAATGGCAATGAAGCATCTTTCTTTTCCCTGCAGAGGCCGTTTGAAACATAAATATCAGGGGAAAAGATAGCTAGAGGTAAATTATCCATAAAATGATAGTTCCTAGTTAATCACATATTTTCTAATTTATTATACTATTTCTATTACAAGTAAACGAAGCAATCTTATAGAAATTATGTGTATTCTATCAAAGAAAACATAAAGTTCACTTTAATTGTCACAATTACTACCATTATTAACATCAGAATATTTAATTATATAAATTACATATATTTTTCTTTATATCTACTCTAAAGCATGATCTAAAGCGGAGTGTGTGCATTTGGCACATTTAGGCTGCCTTTAGTCTGGAAACTATAATTTATTTGAAGTTGAAAATCTCACCCAAAGTTACACAAGAAAAATATAGCAGTTAAAGATCTAGGATTAGATCTAAAATTCTCCATTTAGAAAGTCTCACTTCTTAGGGGCCGGCCCGGTGGCGCACTGGATAGTGCGCCGCTTGGGAAGCACGGCGGCGCTCCCGTCCGAGGGTTCGGATCCCACATACGGACCGGTTCCCGCTCACTGGCTGAGCGAGGCGCGGGAGCAA
>NW_007729685.1:127206-133594 GCF_000696425.1 Galeopterus variegatus
AAAAAAAAAAAAAAAAAAAAAAAAAAAAAAAAAAAAAAAAGAAAGTCTCACTTCTTAGAATGTGAAAATTCTTTAGTAAAGGCTATGCATGTGTACAAGAAAGCAAGAGATAAGACACAAGAACAAAAGAGAAAAGAGGAATGGCGCTCACACAAGTGATTGCAAGGTGGGGTTTATATTTAGCTGTTTCTTCCTCTCTAGCTTCATTCTTAAATATTTTTTGATTCTGAAGAGGAAGAACTAGACAGCATGTGCAGGTCCAGGCCTCTGTGTTCTTTTTTTCATAGTGTTGGTATTTTACTAGTGAAGTCAAAAGATATATGTCCAGTGTAGGAGGAGAATTAAGAGGCTTAAAACAAATAAGAAAATGAAATGTGACTGAGAGGGCATCTAAAAATAAGTGATGATTTCTTCTTCTCTTCATGTTCCAGGAAGTTCAACATCAACGTTTGTTTCTTACACTTACTTCATTGCTTCTATTCACAAGAATAAAGCAAAATCTGATTTCCTAGGGAAGCTTCTGATTACAGGATCAGCTTTTATGATGTAGAAAAATGTTGGGCAGCAAGAGAAAGATCAGGTGAGGTCATTTTCTCAAATATTTTTGGAAGAATTTGGGATAAAGAAAATAGGCAATAAAATAGCTGAGTACTAATTAATTTGTAGTTTTAGGTGGCTTACTTTGACATATAGAATTCCCACAATAAAGAGTTTGAAAAAAGTTTTGTTCCCTCCAGATTTCTCAGAAACCTCATATGTATAGTCTCTAAATAATAAAAATTTTGTATTGTATGCACCTTAAATTAAAAATATATTTGGGGATGCACACTGAATTTATATTTATAGAGATAAATATAAATTTTATACATATGCTAGTTTCTAACATGCCTTCTTCACTCTCTGGGATGTATACGTCCCATTCTGAAAATGACTGATTTTTATGACTGAGTGTCCCCTTCCTTCTCTCCTAACAAGTATTAAATAGGTCATTCCATAAGCATTTAACTATGTTCAAGACTCTCTTACCATTTAAGAGACAACACCAAATCCCTTCATCCTAACATTACTCTCCAGCTACAATGATAACTTTTTCCTCTCTTGAGTTGTCTAAACTCACTGTACCCATCTCACCTACCATTCATTCTACATCTGCTCCAATCTGTCTTGTACTCTGCTCACCGCATCAAAACCACTCTCATCAAATTGACTAATGACTTTCGAATTGCTCCATCCAATGAAATTTTTGATTCACAACACACTTGATCTCTATGCAGCACTTGACACTGGTGAGCATTCTTCTCATACTCTCAATCATGTCTTCACTTGGCTTCTAAGATACCTCATTCTCTGATCCCTCTGGCCTTTGTAACTCAGACTTCTTTGTAGACTCATCATTCTTTAACTGGACTGTAGATATGGGAGCTCCTTAAACCCTAAGTTGATGGCCTCCAAATTTATATCTCCAGCCAAGGCCCTTCCTCTGAGGCCAGATACTCATGTCAGGCAGCTCCCTCATCTTTTGCTCTTTTGTGTCTTAATAATTCCTCAAATTCAACATTTCTGAGACAAAATTAAAATCTTATAACTGAAAATCTAGTTATCCTTTAATTTTCTATACATGACTAAATAGGACTGTCATTCATCTTATTGAGCAAGTTTGGAATATAGGAGTCTTCTTGGAATTCTCCCTAAATATCTCCAGAATTCATTCACTTCTGTCCACACCCACTCTACATACTCCAGTCCCACCTAAATTACCATGTTAGCCTACTTACTGGTGTCTCTTCATTCACTTGGCCCATGCCACCATAGCTCAGAGACTTTTTTACCCTGAAATTGAAGCAAACTTAATAATTTAATTGGGAGCTGATTATACCTCTGCTAAAAATTCTTCAGTGGTTCCCTATTAAACCTAGAATAAAGATCAGAATCCTCAATGCAGGCTGTAGTCCCTGCCTGCACTGGTTGCAGACAGACAGCCTTTCCATCTCCATCACACTCTCTACTTCCCACATTCTGCTTTTCAGCCATCCTGGATTTCTTTTTGGTTCTAGAGCTCATGATACAAGCACCAGCCACAGGGCCTTTTCACATGCTATTCTCAATACCTGAAGTGACATGCCTTTCTCACCCCCACCCTACATATTGCCTACCTGACTCCAACTCATCCTCTAGCCTTAGCTTGAGACTCTCCCTCAATAATTTTTTTCTGTCAACAGTCTGTGTGATTTTCTTTAGTCATACACCCACACAGGTCTGTTTATATCCATCATAAAATTTACCCAAAATTTTTATTATATATTTGTTTTGTGGTTATGTTTTTAATGGCTGACTTCTTTGATATAGTATAATTTCCAGGAAAGCAGAATTTCTGATTTTGCTTACCATTGTATCTCCAATGTTTAGGTTCTTATTGATGAGATTCTTATTTGCTTTTAAACTATAATACATTCATTTGTAGAACATCAGTGGATAGTATTTGAAAGGAACAAGTTGATATGTAGAATTACATACCAACGTCTCATCTTATCCAATGTTACAAAACGTAATATCCCTTAGATCCTCTTACTAAGGGAAAACAACTACAAAACGGTAAATATAAACTTATAACTCATAAAGCTGAAGCTAATAATAACTTTGGAATCGGTAATCACTTTTCTTTGCTACCAGAAATATAGAATGTTTTTATTGCACATATAACGTCAGTTACAAAAATGTTTAAACCACAAGAAAACTTAATGAAAACCCAAGCATTAAAAGAAATGCCTAATTTAAATTCTAGTAGGCAATTAGCTTAAGTATCAAAGCTTTTCTTCACCATTGTGAGTTAACAGAAGTCATTCTGGCCAGAATTTACATCTTGACCAAAAAAAGTTTTTAAAAGAGCTGTTGAGGAATTCTTCCCTTTCCCACCCACACCCTGGGCAGAGTGTTGTCACAGCAATGTTGCAAAACCTACAAGGAGTGCTTCTCTTTTCTTGCTTCTCTCCCAGAATGTGGGATATGATAGCGCAGCTATTATATTTGTGAAAAACTTAGAGGTGCCCCAATGAAGAGGCCCAAGTCCCATGGAGACCATGTGCCCCATGGTGCCAGTGCATGACTGAGCAGGTAGTCCTCACCACCATCGGACCCCATCCCCAGACTGGCTGAGTGCACACTGACCAGAGAAGTGCCCCACTGGAGAGGCCCAAGTCCCATGGAGATCACGCACCCTGTGGTGCCAGCGTGTGACCTAGCAGGAAGGCCTTGCTGATGACGGACCCCATCCAGCCTGGCTGAGTGTGTGCCAACCAGAGAGGTGCCTCCCTGGAGAGGCCTGAGACCCACAGCCACCATGCGCCCAAGGCACCAGCGAGCTACTGAGCAGACACTAAGGCAGCTGTGCCAAATTGGCAGCCACACAGGAGCCTAGCCAGACAATAGAGTCGAACCAGTGGTCCATGAAATCCCTTGCCACAATGACTAAACATCAAAGGAAAGATACCAGAAATATGAAAAATCAAGAAAGTACACCACCAAGGGGTAATAACTCTCAAGCTCTAGATCCTATAAAACAAGAAGCCAGTGAAATGTCTGACAAGGAATTTCAAGTGATAATTCTACGGAAACTAAATAAGATACAAGAAAACTCAGCTAGACAACACAATGAAATGAGGAAAAGTATACCAGACCTGAAAGAAGAAATGTACAAGGAAATCAATGCCTTGAAAAAGAACTTGCTGAGCTGAAGAATTCATTCAACAAAATAAAAAACACAACAGAGAGTTTAACAAGCAGGCTTGCAGAAACAGAAGAGAGAACTTCTGATCTTGAAGATGGGCTGTTTGAAATAACACTGGCAGACAAAAAAAAAAGAAAAAAGAATTTTAAAAATTGAAGAAAATCTGAGAGAGACATCAGACAGCCTTATCTGAGTCATGGCTATTTCAGAATGGGAGAAAAAAATGAGATTGCACTGAAAGCATATTCAAAAAAATAGTGGCAGAAAACTTCCCAGGTATAGGAAAAGACACAGATCTTCAGATTCAGGAAGCTCTAAGATCCCCAATTTTGTCAAATTGGCAAAATTCAAAGACAAAGAGAGAATCTTAAAAGTGGCAAGAGAGAAGCATCAAATCACTTATAAGGGAGCCCCAATCAGACTAACATCGGACTTTTCATTACAAACCCTAAAAGCCAGAAAGGAATGGGATGATATATTCAAAATACTAAAAAACAGAGATTGCCAGCCAAGAATACTCTATCCCACAAGGCTATTCTTCTGAAATGAAGGGCAAATAGTACATTTCTCAGACAAACAAAAACTTCAGGAGTTCACTACTGCATAAACACCCTTACAAGAAATTCTCATGGGAATACTTGGTTTGGTACCTGAAAAATAACTACCACTGCCAAAAAAAACTCAAGAAAAATCAAAACCCACTAGCAAACTAAAAATGCCAACAATGAAGAGGAAAAAAAAGTTTATTTACCACCCAACACACCAACAAATACAGAAGACAACAAGTAAATCACAAAGAAAGGAAAAAAGACACTTAAGACATTCAAACAAAAATCAATAAAATGCTAGGAGTAAATTAACATTTTTCAATAACAATTCTTAATGTAAAAGGATTAAATTTAATCCAAAGATGCAGACTGGCTGACTGGATTAAAAAGGAGGATCCAACTATACACTGCCTTCAAGAGACCCACCTCACCTATAAAGACTCACATAGACTAAGAGTGAAAGGATGGAAAAAGGTTTACCATGTAAACAGAAATGAAAAACAAGCTGGAGTAGCTATTCTTATATCTGATAAAATAGACTTTAAACTAAAAACCATAAAGAGATAATGAGGGCCACTACATAATGATAAAAGGATTGATCCATCAAGAAGACATAACAATCATAAATATATATGCACCCAATGTCAGAGCAGCCTGATTTATAAAGCAAACTCTATTAGACCTAAAGAAGGAAATAAACACTAATACCATAATAGCAGGGGACCTGGACACCCCACTATCAATATTGGACAGATCATCTAGGCAAAGAATCAACAGAGAAACACAAGATCTAAACAACCCTCAGACCATTGGCCATGGCAGATATCTACAGAACATTCCATCCAACAACCTCAGAATATTCATTCTTCTCACCAGTGCATAGATCATTCTCCAAGATAGATCACATGTTAGATCACAAATCAAGTCTCAACAAATTCAAAAAAATTGGAATTATCCCATGTATTTTTTCTGATCAAAATGGATTAAAATTAGTTATCAATAACAAACGAAATTCTTGAAACTATATGAACACATAGAATTTTAACAGCATTCTACTTAATGACATATAGGTCCAAGAAGAAATCAAACAGGAAATCAAAAAAATTATTGAAACTAATGAAAACAATGATACATCATACCAAAACCTGTGGGATACTGCAAAAGCCATCATAAAGGGGAAATTTATCACATTAAATGCTTACTTCAGAAGAATGGAAAGATGGCAAGTGAACAACCTAACACTTCACCTTAAAGAACTAGAAAAACAAGAACAATCCAAACCCAAAGTAAGCAGACGGAAAGAAATCATTAAGATCAGAGCAGAAGCCCCCCAAAAATACAAAAGATCAATGAATCAAAACGTTGGTTTTTTGAAAAGATAAGTAAAATTGACAAACCATTAGCATGGCTAAATAACAAAAGAAGAGAAAAGACCCAAATAACAAATATTAGAAATGAAAAAGGTGATATTACAACTGATAACTCAGAAATACAAGGAATCATTAGTGACTACTATAAACAACTTTATGCCAACAAATTTGAAAATCTGGAGGAAATGGATAAATTTCTGGACACACATGAACTACCAAAACTGAGCCAAGAAGATGTAGAAAATCTGAACAGAGCAATAACAGTAAAAGAGATTGAAGCTGTTATCAGAAGGCTCCCAACAAAGAAAAGCCCAGGACCAGATGGATTCACAGCAGAATTCTACCAAACATTCTAAGAGGAATTGACACCAATTCTCTACAAACTACTCCAAAAGTTTGAAATAGAGGCAATTCTCCTAAACTCATTCTATGAAGCAAACATCATCCTGATACCAAAACCAGGTAAAGATATAACCAAAAAAGAAAACTACAGGCCAATATCCTTGATGAATATTGATGCAAAAATCCTCACTAAAATACTAGCAAACAGAAAACAGCAACACATATGTAAAATTATTCACCACAATCCAGTGGGATTCATCCCAGGAATGCAAGGTTGGTTCAACATACGCAAATCAATAAATGTGATACACCATAATAATAAAATCAAACACAAGGACCATATGATCATCTCTATAGACGCTGAAAAAGCATTTGATAAAATTCAACACTCATTCACGACAAAG
>NW_007729685.1:133604-135276 GCF_000696425.1 Galeopterus variegatus
TAGACAGAAAGAAATTAAGATCAAAGCAGAACTAAATGAAATAGAAACCCCCCAAAAGATACAAAAGATCAATGAAACAAAAAGTTGTTTTTTTTAAAACATAAATAAAATTGACAAACCGTTAGGGTTTGTCAACTAAAAAAAGCTAACTAAAAAAAGAAGAGAGAAGACAGAAATAACAAAAATTAGAAATGAAAAAGGTGATATTACAACTGATAACTCAGAAATGCAAGGAATCATTAGTGACTACTATAAACAACTATATGCCAACAAATTTGAAAATCTGGAGGAAATGGATAAATTTCTGGACACACATGAACTACCAAAACTGAGCCAAGAAGATGTAGAAAATCTGAACAGAGCAATAACAGTAAAAGAGATTGAAGCTGTTATCAGAAGGCTCCCAACAAAGAAAAGCCCAGGACCAGATGGATTCACAGCAGAATTCTACCAAACATTCTAAGAGGAATTGACACCAATTCTCTACAAACTACTCCAAAAGTTTGAAATAGAGGCAATTCTCCTAAAACGAAGCAAACATCATCCTGATACCAAAACCAGATAAAGATACAACAAAAAAAGAAAACTTCAGGCCAATATCCTTGATGAATATAGATGCAAAAATCCTCAATAAAATACTAGCTGAAAGATTACAGCAACACATACACAAAATTATACACCATGATCCAGTGGGATTCATCCCAGGGATGCAAGGTTGGTTCAACATATGTAAATCAAAAAACGTGATACACCATATCAATAAAATCAAACACAAGGACCATAAGAATTTGACAAAGTTCAACACTTGTTCATGATAAAGACTCTCTACAAGTTAGGTATACACAGAAAGTATCTCAACATAATTAAAGCCATAAATGATAAACCCACTGCCAATATCATCCTGAATGGGGAAAAGCTGAAAGCTTTTCTATTAAGAACAAGAACTAGAAAAGGATGCTCACTGTCACCACTCCTATTCAACATAGTGTTGGGAGTACGAGCCAGAGCAATCGGAGAAAATAAGGAGATAAAAGGCATCCAGATTGGAAAAGATGAAGTCAAACTGTCCCTCTTTTTAGATGACATGATCCTATATATTGAGCAGCCTAAAGCCTCTATAAAAAAAACTCTTGGAGTTGATAAATTATTTCAGCAATGTTGCAGGATACAAAACCAACACACGAAAATCAGTAGTATTTCTATTCTCCAATAGTGAACATGCAGAAAGAGAAATCAAGAAAGCTTACCCATTTACAAAAGCCACCAAAAAAATAAAATACTTAGGAATAGAGCTAACCAAGGATGTGAAAAAATCTCTATAATGAGAACTACAAACCACTGTAGAGAAATTAAAGGGGACACAAGAAGATGGAAAGATATCCCATGCTCTTGGATTGGAAGAATGAACATTGTGAAAATGTCCATACTACCCAAAGTGATATACAAATTCAATGTAATCCCCATCAAAATTCCAATGACATTTTTCTCAGAAATGGAAAAATCTATCCAGACATTTATATGGAATAACAAAAGACCACACATAAATGAAGCAATTTTGAGAAAAAAAAAAAAGCTGGAGGAATAACACTACCTGACTTTAAACTATACTACAAAGCTAACCAAAACAGTATGATACTGGCATAAAAACAGACACACTAATCATTGTAATATC
>NW_007729685.1:135396-137410 GCF_000696425.1 Galeopterus variegatus
AGAAATCAACTCACACACCTACAGCCATCTGATCTTTGACAAAGGCACCAAGCCTATACACTGGGGAAGAGACTGCCTCTTCAGCAAATGGTGCAGAGAGAACTGGATATCAATATGCAGGAGAATTAAACTAGACCCATACCTCTCACCAAATACTAAAATCAACTCAAAATGGGTTAAAGAATTAAATATACAGCCTGAAACAATAAAACTTCTTAAATAAAGCATAGTAGAAACACTTCAGGAAGTAGCACTGGACACAGACTTCATGAATACAACCCCAAAAGCATGGGAAACCAAAGGAAAAATAAACAAATGGGATTATATGAAACTAAAAAGCTTCTGCACAGCAAAAGAAATAATTAACAGTATTAAAAGACAACCAACAGAGTAGAGAAAATATTTGCAAAATGTACATCTGACAAAGGATTAATATCCAGAATATACAAGGAACTCAAACAACTTTACAATGAAAAAACAAGTAAGCCAATTTAAAAAATGGGCAAAGGAGCTGAATACGCATTTCTCAAAGGAAGAGATAAGAATGGCCAACAGACACATGAAAAAATGCTCAACCTCACTCAGCATTCAGGAAATGCAAATCAAAACCACACTGAGATATGGCCTCACCACAGTTAGGATGGCTAATATCCGAAAGACTGTGAATGATAAATGCTGCCGAGGTTGCGGAGAAAAAGGAACTCTCATACAATGTTGGTGGGACTGCAAAATGGTGCAGCCTCTATGGAAAATGGTATGGAGGTTCCTCAAACAATTGCAGATAGATCTACCATATGACCCAGCTATCCCACTGTTGAGAATATACCCAGAGGAATGGAAATCATCAAGTTGAAGGTACACTTGTTCTCCAATGTTCATTGCAGCACTATTTACAATAGCTAAGAGTTGGAACCAGCCCAAATGTCCATTATCAGATGAGTGGATATGGAAAATATGTATATCCACACAAGGGAATACTACTCTGCTATTAAAAAGAATGAAATACTGCCATTTGCAACAACGTGGATGTGCCTAGAGAGAATTATATTAAGTGAAACAAGTCAGGCACAGAAAGAGAAATATCACATGGTCTCACTTATTTGTGGGGGCTAAAAATAAATAGACAAATACACAAATAAACTGCAGGGGGAGGGAAGAAGACACAACAATTACAATTCCTTGAAGTTGATACAACAAGCGAACAGATATGAGGTTGTTGGGAGAGAGGGGGTAGAGGGTGGAGGAAAGTAGGTTTCAGTAATGGGCCACAATAATCAGTCACTTTGTATATTGACAAAATAAAATTAAATTTTAAAAATAAATAAATATTTGTTTCTTTTGCTGTGCAGAAACTTTTCAGTTTGATATAGTCCCATTTGTTTATTTTTCCTTTGGTTGCCCGTGCTTTTGGGGTCATATTCATGAAGTCTGTGCCCAGCCCTATTTGCTGAAGGGTTTCTCCTATGTTTTCTTTAATAAGTTTTATTGTTTCGGGGTGTATAATTAAATCCTTGATCCATTTTGAGTTGATTTTAGTACAAGGTGAGAGATATGGGTCTAGTTTCAATCTCCTGCAAATGGATAACCAGTTATCCCAGCACCCTTTGCTGAAGAGGGAGTCCCGACCCCAGTGAATAGACTTGATGCCTTTGTCAAAGATCAAATGGCAGTAAGTGCGTGGGTTAATTTCTGGGTGCTCTATTCTATTCCATTGATCAGAGTCTCTGTTATTATACCAATACCATGCTGTTTTGGTTATTATAGCTTTGTAGTATAGTTTAAAGTCAGGTAGAGTAATACCTCCAGCTTTATTTTTTTTGCTCAGCGTTGCTTTGGCTATTCGTGGTCTTTTGTTATTCCAGATAAATAACTGTATAGTTCTTTCCATTTCTGTGAGAAATGTCATAGGAATTTTGATGGGGATTGCATTAAATTTGTATATCACTTTGGGTAGTATAGTCAAAAATTAGAAATGAAAAAGGTGATATTACAACAGACCCAAATGAAATACAAG
>NW_007729685.1:138314-143458 GCF_000696425.1 Galeopterus variegatus
CACACACACACACACACACACACAAAAAAAAAAAAACGGGGGGGGGGGGGAAGAAGATATAACAACTATACTTCCATGAAGTTGTTACAACAAGCAAACGGAAAGGACATTCTTGGGGGGGGAGGAGAGAGAGGGAGGAGGGTGGGAGGAGTCGGTGACGGGCCATAATAATCATATACAGTGTATATTGACAAAATAAAAAAATAAAATAATAATAATAATAATAATAATAATAATAATTTCACAGCTAGAAAAAATAAATAAATAAAAATAAATAAATAAATAAAGCTGTTCAAGAAAATAAAAAAATAAAAAATAAAAGAGCCATCGAGTATTGGGTACATGTTCTGAGTATTTTTTTCTCTCAGGCTTTATCAGTAGAGAATAACCTCCCATAATAGTGGTGGAGGTAAACTCTTCTCTTAGTTTGGTTCAATTGGAATCTCACAATTGCCACTCTCGACACTTTCAAAGGTAATTCTTGACAAAAGCAGTGCTCTGAACATGGTGCCCAGAGGTAAAGATTGGCCCAATTCCTACAGAATTGGGTCCCGAATCAAAATTAATGCCACAGGTTAAACGGTAATTTTATTGTCAATGATTCGATACATAGTTATTGAACACTGTCTGGAGTTCACACAATAGTTTCTGACAAAGTGTTTAGTATACAGGTGAGAGATACTTCTGAGCCAGGCTAAACACAGAGACTTTTATCTGTGATCATCTAGCAGAGCTAGAGCCGGATGGAGAGGCAAAATTTGAATCCAAAAATAGATTCAAATGTCAAGAGCTAATAAAAATAGCCAATAGGAGTATCAGACCTAGAGAAGAAGTGAGGGTCACCATTGGGGAAGTCCAGAAACATGCAGAGACAAGATGAAAAGCATTGTAATCCTAAGTGAAGGAGATTGTACAACGGCCCCCCTGCCCTGTAAGAGGACTATATATGCCAACAGCTTGCCATGTGCTTTTAGTATATCTCTTTAGGCAGCATCTACGCCTTCACCTCATTGTCAAGCTAGGCCATTTGACTTACGTTAGCCAATGAAATTTGAGCAGAAGAGACATTTGCCCATTCTAAGCATAGAGTTTACAATCCATTTCATGCTTCTGTTAGCATTCTTACCCTTTTCTCTCTGCTACAAGACAGGCAAATCAAGACTAGGGGCTGTTTCTTTAGCCTGCATTTTAGAATGATGACACAAAAGCCACCTAACCTGTGACCACTGCAGCCACTGTAGTCAACGAATACCATTAATGAACAATCCACCCCTACTTGGGTCCATGACACATCTGGGGATTGTTATTGCAGCCTCACACAGTGAAAGCAAACTGATGCATTGAACATTCACATGACTACTTTTTTGTGTGTAACCTGGAGAACTTTACCAAGTCAGGATCGGAATCTTAAAGAAGTCAGGTCAGGATGGAGGGGCATTTGCTATGAGCAAGGCTTTGGTGCCGTGGTCCAAAAGAAAGGTGATAGTTTTTGTTTATAGGGAATTTATATTCTATTTGGGAAAACTTTCACGACTTTACTAGTCTTAAATGAAGACCATTCAACATAAAGAAAAAATACCAGATGACTTTAGGATTCACTCTTTTGGAAGAGAAATCATCAGAAGATGTTTCTTAGGAAAATTAGAATTCAATTTGAACTTAGAAGGGGGGCAGGATCACCTCCTATAGGGCAACAGGAGGGATATTCACATTTCTGTAACTGTAAACACATAAGCAAATGTACAGCATAGAAGAGATGTTTCCATTAAAGATATATATATATATATCTTTAATGGAAAATTTTAAGTAATACTAAGCAAAAATATATGATTTATATGGGTTACTTTAAGTTGCCCATAATTCTATAAAACAATTATTTGATTTAGTAAGACTTTATTTTCCTTCTACTATTACAATTATCTTACTTCTCTCTGGAAAGTAAATTAGAAAGGAAAAAAAGCAGATTGTAACTCTGCAATCTTACAGATGAAGTTTCAAAAACAAGAAGTATTCCTATTAAATATTATGGTTACCATTTCTAATGATAAATGTGTTTTGCTACACAGAATATTCAATGATTGTTAAGACAATATTGCAGTGCTAATTTAAGTTTAGTACTTCTTGTGTTATTTTTATTTTGGATCACATTTTTAATATTTTAATAACATTCTAGTATATCATTAATATATTTGTATATTATATAAACAGAATATTCAATGATTGTTAAGACAATATTGCAGTGCTAATTTAAGTTTAGTACTTCTTGTGTTATTTTTATTTTGGATCGCATTTTTAATATTTTAATAACATTCTAGTATATCATTAATATATTTGTATATTATATAAACACTGCTATGAGGCCTTGAATTACATGCCTTTTCATGAATTTCTTCCTTAGAAAGTTACAAGTGATACTGAAATGTTAGCACAGAAATAACTGGTTTGAAGTCATTTACTAGAAGAGGATCCTTAGAGGAAGGTCTAACTCAAAACCATTTTATAATCAACCAAATCTACTTCTACATAAACAGTGTTAAATAAAGAATAAAAGCAATTTTCTTATATAATTCAGGCAAAATTTTATTAGTGGGTTTTGTTTTTATTTGTTTAGTTTGCTTGTTTGGTTGGTTATTTTTTGCGCTAAAATTATATTTAGCCTGAATTACACCAAAGGTATTAATCTATAGTTACCACTTTGCAGTAGATATGTAGACACAATATCTATGGTAATTATATTTGTGTGTAGAACAAGAACAGTTACAAATATAATCCTAGTAATTTTCGGAAGCGTCCTCTTTTTATGCCTATATCACAGTGTCAAAGAAAAAGCTTTTGTTCAAACTAAGACAATATTTACGGTTTGCCTATTTCTTAGTAGACTCAATTCACAGAGACTCATTGAGGTCATTTTCTACCATGGAAAAGGCACTATAATAAAGGCTGTAACAAACTAGAGGCATTTAATACTCAGCTAAGGGGAAAATTCTTAGCACCTCAAGCCAAGTAAAAAAATAGCATTTTCAAGCTAAATCCATGTTTGATCAAATTACTCTCCTGTTGAAATCCCTTCAATGAAATTCCGCTGTTCCTGGCCTCTGCCTACCTCTTCACCTTCACACCTAGCCACTCCAAGGGCTGGAGAATTTGCAGATTTCTAAACAAAAAAAAAAAAATTATAGACGGAATCATACATATCTTCTAATACTGAGATTTGTATTTCTTCCTTGTCAAATATTTATTTTACTTCTTTTGTTTTTCTGCTCTGCCTTATTTTTTAAATTATAATATGTAATAAACATATAGAAAATTCAAAAAAGGCAAATATACAACTTAACAAACTGTAAAAATAAACATCCCTGTAGCCTCCACCAATGCCAAGAGCCACTGCATGGACAGCGTCAGGAAGCCCCTGAGTGTTCCTTCTGGATCATCATGCCCTCCCTACCCCCAGTGGTAACCATGCTACTAAATATTCTGAAACTCAATTCTTTTGCCTTCTTTTATTGTTTTACTATCTAATTGTATCTCAAAACAATGTGGTTTCATTTGTTGCCTGTTTTTGAAATTTATATAAGTGGAATCATACAGAAGATATTTTTTGTATCTGGCTTCTCTCACTCAATATTATGAAGGTTTATTCATGTTTTCACATGTATCTGCATAGATTGAGGTCTAGAATTTTTTGGATGAATATTCAATAGTTCGTTTACCCATTCTAATGTTGATGGACATTTAAGGTATTTCTAGTTTGGGGCTATAATAAACAGCCTTGCTATGAACATTCTTGTCCATGTTTCCTACTGTTATGTGCACATAGGAGTAGAACTGCTAGGTCATTTAAAATGCATGTTTTCAACATCTTCCAGATAGTGTCAAGTGCTTTCCAAAGTGACCATAATCATTTCATGCCTCCTTCGTTAATTATGAGAGTTCTTGTTGCTCTACAACTTCACATGCAATTATCTGATGTTTTCAACTTTAAAATTTTGCTGAGTTGGTGGTTGTAGAGTAGTATTCAAGGTTTTTGTTTTGTTTTGCTTTCACTTTACTTTTTCAGTTCTTCTTTCGCAATAATTGTATACTTTATTTTCTTTGCTGTAATATTGCAAGTTTAAGTGATGACAGTATACAGCCTTCTATTTTATGGCCACCAAAGACATGTTTCCCAGGTTTCTCTGTTAAACATAATGTTTGCTCTAAGGTTTATGTAAGATACAAATTAATAAATTAAAGTTCTCTCATTTTCCTAGTTTGAGAATTTCGATTATAACTAGATATTGAATTACATCAAATGTTTTTTTGGCATCTAATGAGATAATCATATGATTTCTCTTCTTTGTTAGACTAATGTGGTAAATTACATTTTTGTATATGTTGTGAAACCAACCTTGCACCCTGAAACACTTAGTTGTGAAGTATTATTCTTTATATCTGTAAACAGATTTGGCTTACTAACATTTATTTAGGGCTTTAATAACTATCTTCATGTCAGAGATTGGCCTGCAATTTTCCTTTCTTATGAAATTTTCTAGGTTTTTACAAACAAGGTAAATGTTGCCTTCAGAATATGAGTTGAGAAATTCTCATCTTTTTCTATTCTGGGAGAATTGGTATAAGAACTGGAATTATTTCCACTAAAATATAAAATATTTGGTAGAATCTGCTGGTAAAACTTCAGGGCTTCTGTGTGTGGGGGGGTGAAAGGTTTTAAATTAGAGTTCTTTTAAATATATATGATTCAGTTAATTGTTTCTTTTGCTTTGCAGAAGCTGCTTGGTTTGATATAATCCCATTTATTTATTTTCCTTTGGTTGCCTGTGCTTTTGGAGTCACATTCATAAAGTCTGTACCCAATCCTACTTCCTGGAGTGTTTCCCCTATGTTTTCCTTAAGTTTTATTGTTTCAGGATGTATATTTAATTCTTTAATCCATTTTGAGTTGATTTTAGTATATGATGAGGGGTACGGGTCTAGTTTCAATCTCCTACATATGAATGTCCGATTTTCCCAGCACGATTTACTGAAGAGGCAGTCTTTTCCCCAATGTGTAGATTTGTGCATTTGTCAAAGATCAGATGGCTGTAGGTGTTTGGGTTGATTTCTGGGTTCTCTATTCTATGCCACTGATCTGTCTCTTTTTTTAT
>NW_007729685.1:144293-156557 GCF_000696425.1 Galeopterus variegatus
TTATTGCTTTGGCTATTTGAAGTCTTTTGTTATTCCATATGAATGTTAGGATTTTTTTTTTTCCATCTCTGAGAAAAAATGTATTGGAATTTTAATGGGAATTGCCTTGAATCTGTAGATCACTTTGGGTAGTATGGACATTTTCTCAATCTTAATTCTTCTAATACAGGAGTATAGGATATCTTTCCATCTTCTTGTGTCCTCTTTAATTTCTCTCCACAGCACTTTGTAGTTCTCATCACAGAAATTTTTCACATCCTTTGTTAACTTTATTCCTAGGCATTTTTTTTTTTTTTTTGGTGACTATTGTAAATGGGCTAGCTTTCTTGATTTCTTTTTCTATTAGTTCATTGTTAGAGCATAGAAATGCTACTAATTTTTTGTGAAAAGACAACCAACAGAGTGGAAGAAAATATTTGCAAAATATACATCTGACAATGGATTTATATCCAGAATATGCAAGGAACTCAAACAACTTAACAGCAAAAAAAACAAGTAACCTAATTAAAAAATGGGCAAAGGAGCTGATAGGCATTTCTCAAAGGAAGATATATGAATGCCCAACAGACTCAGGAAAAAATGCACGACATCACTCAGCATTCAGGAAATCAAAACCACTTTGAGATAGCTTCTCACTCCAGTTAGGATGACTAATATCTAAAAGACTGAGAAGGATAAATGCTGGCAAAGGTGCAGAGAAAATGAACCCTGCTACACTGTTGTTGGGACTGCAAAATGGTGCAGCCTTTATGGAAAATGCAATTGTTTGGAGGTTCCTCAAACAATTGCAGATAGATCTACCATATGACCCAGCTATTCCACTGCTGGGAATATACCCAGAGGAATGGAAATCACCATGCCAAAGGGATACTTGTACTCCCATGTTTATTGCAGCACTATTTACAATAGCTAAGAGTTGGAACCAGCCCAAATATCCATCTTCAAATGAGTGGATAAGGAAAATATTTTGTATATACACAATGGAATACTACTCTGCTATAAAAAATAATGAAATACTACCATTCGCAGCAACAAGGATGGACTTAGAGAAAAATTATATTAAGTGAAATAAGCCAGGCACAGGAAGAGAAATACTGCATGTTCTCACTTATTTCTGGGAGCTAAAAAATAATAATAATAAATATACAAACAAATAAACAGGGGTAAGAAGACACAACAATTACAACAATTCCTTGAACTTGTTAAGACAACTGAAAATAGATTATGTTGATGAGGGGAGAGGGAGAGGGAAAAGGAGGAATTGGTAAAGGGGCATGAAAATCAACCACACTGTGTACTGACAAATTAAAATTTTAAATTTTTTAAAAGAATAAAAAGAAATAAAAATATATGATCCATAATATATATTTATTATTGTGTTGAAGTTAAGTTGCATTGTTCTTGGAATGTGTCCATTTCATCTAAATGTTTAATATTTATTAGCATTGTTTTCCATAAGATCCTTGTTTTCTTTGAAATTTCTTTAATATTTCTAGCGATCTCCCTTTTTTGAATCTCTATTATAAAATTGTTTTATATGTAGTAACTTGTGTTATTTTCTTTACTGTATACTTTCTTCTATTTTGTATGAGTTTATTTTGTTATTTCCTATTCTACTAATTTCAAAGTATTGCCTTAGCTGCACCCCACAAAGTTTGAAATTTAATATTTTTAGTTTCAGTTCAAAATGTTTCCTAATTCCCATTGTAATTTCTTCGTTAATGCATGAGTTGTTTAGAAGTGATTGCTTCCTTTCAAAAATATTGGGGTTTCCTATTCTTTTGTTTTTGATTTCTAGATGAATTATTTTGTGGTCAAAAAATATACTCTGTAGGATTTTAGTCCATTTTGAGGGGAGATGGGGGCAGTATATTGTCAATTTCTATTGTGATTTTTAAGATTGTTATCTTTTTATACATTTCTGCTATATGTTTCCAAATGTAGAGGTTTTTTTTAATTATCCTATTGTCAAAGTCAATGCATACTTGAAATGACTACATATTAGGTCAAGTTTGTTAAGTGTGTTATTTGGTAAATGTGTAATTGAATGTCTTTGCTTGTCTGCTTTTTCTACAAGTTATGGAGCGAGCTATGTTAAAATATCCTATCATGATTATGAATGTGTATATTTCTCTTCAATTATGTTAATTATTTTATATGTATTTTGTGGCCATATAATTTCTAATTATTACATCTTCCTGGTGAATTGAATGCTTTATCATTATAAAGTTTCTCTCTTTACTTCTAATAAAGAGTCTTTAAATCTTCTTGCTCTAGAGTCTATTTTGCCTAATATAATCATATCCAACAGGCTCTCTTTTTAAAAGTGTGTGGTAGCATATCTCTTTCCATCTGTTTACTTTCAGTCTTTCTGTTTCATATATTTTACATGTCTCTTGTAAACACTGTATATTTCGTTTTGTGATTTTAAATACAGCTCAATAATCTTTGTCTTTCTTATGAAGCATTTAGACTATTTACACTTTATTTAATTGCTAATAGTATGTTTATACCTACTGTCTTACCATGTGACTTCTATATGTAATGATTGTTCTGTTTATTTTCCAATCTTTTCTTGCATTTAATTAGCATAATTAACTACTGTACCAGTGAGGATTCAATTAGAGAATCAGTACCACTAGTAGAGATGTTGATATAGATAGACAGAGATATAAAAGAATTTATTACGTGGACATGACCTTATGCAATTATGGGAGTTGGTTAAGTAGTCTGTGTAAGGCTGCCATCTTCATGTTTGATGCTAGAGCTTGAAATTTGTGGAGCAGGCAGTTGGGAAGGAAATATGGAAGTGAAATGGAGAGAAAAAGAACAAGTTAGAACCCACAATAACGAGCTGGAGTCCACAAGAACAGACTGAAAGCCATGTCAGTTCTAATTGTAACCTTGATGGTGTGAGTGTTCTGTAGAAGCAAGGGACCTTTACCATGGAGCTAAGTACACATTCTTCTGGCTCAAGAGTCAGAGAAGCTGAAGGAGAATCCAAGGAAAGGTGGAATAGTTTAGGCTTGGCCACTGACTCAAGTCAATGGGGTAGGCCATCAGGCAAAAGACAACATGTGTGAACAACCAAAAGACTGCTGCTTTACCCCTTCTTCCAAAATTCTCACCGGAGTTTCTCTTACAAACTATCCTAACCAGACATTTATAGGATAAGAATCCTGGTAAGTGTAGTTTAGCCTAGCCAAGTTGACATATTGCAAAGCTACCACAACTGTTTCATATTATACCATGTTTTCTGTATTTTGGAAGTTATGTACACATTTGTATTGTTTTAGTGGCTACCCTAATGATTGTCTGTATATAGTCTTTATTTTAAAAAGTTAATGTTATTTGTATTTTGACTAAGTCCAAGTCAATGCTCCATATTTTAACTCCATTTGCCCTCTCCAACATATATGTTATTGTGGCGTATTTTAATTCTCTCTGTATGAAAACTCATAAGTCAGTCAAAGAGAGTCAAGATTTTTACTAAAATTTACCATTCGTTCCTCTTCATTCCTTCCTCTATCTCCAAGTTCCTGTATGGTATATGTTATTGTGCCGTATTTTAATTCTCTCTGTATGAAAACTCATAAGTCAGTCAAAGAGAGTCAAGATTTTACTAAAATTTACCATTCGTTCCTCTTCATTCCTTCCTCTATCTCCAAGTTCCTGTATGTGATCATTTTCTTTCTGTCTGAAGAATCCTTTTTAGAATTTCTTTTAATGTGAGTTTGCAAATGATGATTTTTTCCAGTTTTTGTTGATAGTGTTTTTGTTTCAATTTTATTCTTGAAAGAAATTGTTTTCTGGCTTCCTCTTTTTTTATTTTTTCTGCTAAGAAATCAGCCAAGCTGGATCTGATTGTTCTTCCTATGAAAATGATCTACATTTTTTTCTGCTGTGTTTTTTTTAAGATTTCTACCTTTGGGTTTGGTTTTATGCACTTCTTTTATATGTGTTGAAATATAGGATTCTTTTAATTATTCCATTTGACATCTTTTGGGCTCATTAATCACTTTTTGAAAATTGTCAACTATTATTTCATTATATGTTGCTTCTTTCTCTTTTTCTTTTTCTTCTCTTTGAGAATCTAACTAAAAAGTAGATTTTAGACACCCTTAATCCATTATATTGATTGTTTCCTCAACTATATTTCTTTCTTTTTAATTCTCCATGTTTCATTCTGAATTTCTTATGAGCTATTTTCTTACTCATTAACTCTTTTTTCAGCTGTGTCTCATCTGCCATAAGGGTCATCTCTTAGATTTTAATACCAGTTATTATATTTTTCAGTTATATCATTTTAGAAAGATCCTTTTCAAGTCTGCAATATAATATTTTATTTCCAATGCTTTGCAGAAACTTTTTACATTTAGTTTTCATTTCTAAAAATATGACACACTGCCACTGCACTGTTTGAATAGTTTTTGGTTTTGATCTTGTTAGTTTATCTCTGCTAGTGATTGTTTCTGCTGATTTTAGTTCATATTTTATTGCTTTATGTACCTCATAAAGTTTAATTACTTGCCGGCTTTATTTGACAAATAATATTCAAAATTAGCTTGACCCTAGGGTGATATCTTGTGTCAAAAATTATTTTATTTTATTTTATTTTATTTTATGTTATTTTATTATTTTATTCTATTTTATATCTTTCTTCTAGGTTCCTGGGAAGCTAATAATCCAAGACCAAGGTGTCTGAATTTTATGGGATACTAGAATACCATTCCTTTCCCCACTCTATAGTGTAGCCTTTTAGGATCCCTGCCTAGAACAGGGGCCATCTAAAAGGAGTTGGAAACCTTTAGAGTGGTCTGAAATTTGATCCTTTCCCTTCAGTTCTAGGAGCTTGCCTCGAAGTTCTGCTTGCCTCTTAACAACTTTCCTAGGATCGGCAGATGCAGAGGGGGGACAGACAACAGATGATTCTCTGGAGTTTTTGTTCCTGGTAGCCTCAGGTTTATGATTCCTTAGTTCCCTAGTTATCTCTCATGGACCCCTAGCTCTCACCTGCTTTGGAAAAATTCCCCCTGGATAGAAGCAGTAATGGTTTAATTTGTTGGCTCTTATTTACCTCCTTTTCTTGGTTTGGTAATATCTTATTAACTTACAGATTTTTGATCCAGAGAAAAAAATGTTTTAATTTCAACTAGTTCTTTTAGTTATCATTACTGGAAGGATTAGTCCTAATAGTCTAGTTAGTCATTACTGAAAATGGAAGTCTTCCAGGCAGCTTTTTTTGTTGCCACCTTAAAGTCTCAATTTTTTTTCCCAGGGCCTTTGAAGATATTTCAACAGCATATAAATTCTCCATCATCTTTGGTATTTTGAGTTTCAAACTGGGGACACAGACATATTTTTCAGACTCCTTGAATTCTCAGTTAAATATTAAAATATATTTTTATAAACACAATTACAATCAAAATCAATTTAGCAATTGTCATTCAATAACCATAATAACAATAAACTGGTGATAATTAACATTTATTTTATGCTTACTCTGTGCTAGATAATCTTCTTAGCAAGTTCATTTGTAAGGCTCAGAGAGTTTAAGCAACTTGCGTCAGGTTATATAGTTAGTAAGTAATGGAGGTTAGACACAAATCTGAGAAGTCTGGTTCCAGATCCCATTCTATAAACCATTATACCATAAATTCCTTGGAAGCAGTAATGGTGGTATCACATTTACCACTTATTTCCACTACTAACACAATGAATTATACACAGTAAATGCTCAATAAATATTTTTTGGATGACTACACGAATGAGCTCAATAATTTCCATGTGTATTGTAAACATGATAATTTCTATAAAAATGAGAGAAAGATTATATCAGGTTGGATAGTCAGAGAATAGTTCACATAGCAGTTAGATTCTAAATTAAGTCTAGAAGCCTGAATCTTGAATGCTAATTATGATTTGAATAGTAAAATAGAAATAATGGAAGCAAAGAGGCAGAAAAGTGCAAATATATCTAAGACCTGCTTATAAATATGTTTGCATGGAGTAAAATGTTTGGAAATCATGATATATATCTCAACATTAATAGTAATTAACATGTTGAACAAAGTTTCTGGACTAGTTTATATAATTATCTTATTTAATATATAAAGTGGACATAATTTTTTCCCATTTTATAAATGAGAAACTGAGATTTTGAGAGAAATAATTATCTCAAAATCATATGAGTAGGAAGTGGTTAAACAGGAAAAAACAGTCGGCCCTGATGAATCCACGTCTATGGATTCAACCAACCAGGGATCAAAAATATAACAATAAAAACGAATACAAATAATACAAATAAAAAATACAGTATAACAACTATGTACATAGCATTTACATTGTATAAGGTATTATAAGTAATCAAGAAATGATTTAAAGTATGGGGGAGGATACATGTATGTTATATGCAAATATGACACCATTTTATATCAGAGACTTGAGCCTCCAAAGGATTTTGGTATCCAAGGCGGGTCCTGGAACTAATCCCTTACAGATGATGAGGAATGACTACACAAAACAAGTAGTAGAAGGAAATGAGACAGGAAAATTAGATGCTAAAATTCAGAAGATTTTTTATGCCTACATAAGGCATTTGGATTTTATCCAGTAGGCAAAGAAGAGCACAGAAATTGCACTTTTGAGGAGAGAAGTGACTAAAATTCATATATATGAAAGAGAAGTCTTATGGTAGTAGGCATGATGCAATTTTACCTACACTAAAGTTGAAACGAGTTTTCATTCCTTGTGCACTTTCTGATTAGACTTATATTGTCCATTTGTGGCCTTTGTTTCATCTGTTTGTGGTTCTGTATGTGGGGTCATAACAAATACATGTCTAAATGTGCTCTGTGTCAGGCACTGGAACACAAAGAAAGAATGAAAACATAATATGAAAACAAACTTCTATGCAATACAGTGGATGCTTTTGATTTAAGAAGTAGAAATAAAATATTATTGTGGGGTGAGGGAGTATGAACAAGGATTACTTAGGCCATCTTGAGCCAGAGGACATCTGGGAAGGTTTTCTAAGAGGGTCATACATGAACTGATTTGATGGATGTAAAGAGATTAGCCTGGAAAATATGGAAGGAAAGTCTATTCCCCAGCAAAGGAAGAGGTATGGAAATATGAAACAGCCTGGTGTGTAGGAAATAGTGCTCAAAGGAGGTGAAAAAAAAAAAAAAAAAAAAATGGCCCAGTGGTGCACTCAGTAGAGTGTGGTGCTTGGGAGCGCCACGGCGCTCCCGCTGAGGGTTCAGATCTCATATAGAGACCGGTCCGCTCACTGGTTGAGCGCGGTGTGGGCGCAACACCGAGGGTTGCGATCCCATTACCGGTCACGAAAAAAGACAAAAAGGAAAAAAAAAAAAAAAAAAGAAAAGTTATCATTACAAAAATTAATCATTTCTTTGTGATAAGAACATTTGAGCATCTCTCAAGCTAAAACATTATGAAACATTAGCTCTTATGTTTTATGTTTTATATTATAATATGTGATGCGCCAGATTTTTCCTATACGAAAAACAATCTCTCGCAGTTAGAAACAGATTTTATTTATTTGTTTATTAATTTGTTACCTTGCTGATTTTATTTTACTATACTTATCATTACATAATGTAAACTTTTTTGTGGCCCTTTACCAAATTCTCCCTAAACCCTCCCTGTCCCTCCCCTTTCTCACCTCTGGTGACCTCAGTTCCGTTCTCTCCTTTTCAAAGTTCAACAAATCATTGTGATTGTTGGATCTTTCCTTTCTCTTTTTCTATTTTTTTTTTTTTAGCTCCCATTATGAATGAGGACATGAGGTATTTCTTCTTCTATGCCTGGCTTATTACACTTAACATAACTTTCTCTAAGTTCATTCATGTTTCTGCAAATAGCGGAATTTCATTCCTTTTTATGGCAGAGTAGTATTCCATTCTTTATATATATACCACTTTTTCCTAATTGCTATCTGTTGATGGACATTTAGGTTGGTTCCATATCTTGGCTATTGTAAATAGAGCTGTGATGAACATGGGAGTGCAGGTATACCTTGGATATAATGATTTCCATTCCTTTCAATATACACCAGCAGTGGGATTGCTGGATCACATGGCAGTTCTATCTGCAGTCATTTGAGGAATCTCCATGCTGTTTTCCGTAACGGCTGTGATAATTTACAGTCCCACCAACAGAGTTGGAGGGTTCCCTTTTCTCTGCATCCTCACCAGCACTTGTTATTCTCTGTCTTTTTCATAATGGCCAGTCTAACTAGCGTGAGATGATATCTGAATGTGGTTTTGATTTGCATTTCCCTGATACTTAGTGATGTTGAACATTTTTTCATGTGTTTGTTGATCATTTGTATATCTTCCTTTAAGGAATGCCTATTCAGCTCTTTACCCACTTTTAATTGTGTTACTTGTCTTTTTACCAAGTTGTTTGAGTTCCATATATATCCTGGATATTAATCCCTTGTCATATGTATAATTTGCAAATATTTTCTCCCGTTCTGTAGGCTGTCTTTTCACTCTGTTAACTGTTTCCTTTGCTGTGCAGAAGCTTTTCAGTTTGGTACAATCCCACTTATTTTTCTCCTTTGTTGCCTGTGCTTTTGGGGTCTTATTCATAAGGTGTTTGCCCCACCCTACTTCCTGAAGTGTTTCCCCCGTATTTTCTTCTAGTAGTTTTATAGTTTCAGGTCTTATATACGTCTTTAATTCATTTTAAGATGATTTTGGTATATGGTGAGAGGTACAGATTTAATTTCACTCTTCTACACATGGATGTCCACATTCCCAGCACCGCTTATTGAAGAGGCAGTCCTTTCCCCAATGTATGCTTCTGTTGCCCTTGTCAAATAATAGTTGGTTGTAAGTATATAGGGTGATTTCTGTGTTCTCTATTCTGTTCCAATGGTTGGAGTGTCTTTTTTTATGCCATTGCCATGCTTTTTTGGTTACTACAGCTTGGTGGTGCAATTTTAAGACAGGAAGTATTATGTTCTGGCTTTAATTTTTTGCTCAGGATTGCTTTGGCTTTCCAGGGTATTTGTTGTTCCATATGAATGTTAGGATTGTTTTTTTTTTTCTATTTCTGTGAAGAATGTCATTGTTATTTTGATGGAGATTGCATTGAATCTGTAGATTGCTTTGGGTAGTAGGGATATTTTCACTATGTTAAATCTTCCAACCCAAGGGCATGGAATGCCTTTTCATCTTTTTGTGTCCTCCTCAATTTCTTTCAGCAGTGATTTGTAGTTCTTGCTGTAGAGATCTTTCACCTCTTTGGTTAAATTGATTCCTAGGTATGTGATTTTTTTGATAACTTGTAAATGGACTTGCTTTCTTGATTTCTTTTTATGCTAGCTTGTTATTGGAGTACAAAAATGCTGATGTTTTTTGCCTTTTAACTTTGAATCCTGTAAAAATTACTGAAATCATTTATAAGCTCTAAGAGTTTCTGTGTAGAGTCTTTAGGTTTTTCTATATATAGGATCAAGTCATCTGCAAACAGGGATAGTTTTTTATCTTTTCTGACTTACATGCCCTTTATTTCTTTTTCCTGCCTGATTCCCCTTGCTACTACTTCCAATACTACATTGAATAGGAGTGCTGAGAGTGAGCGTCCTTGTCTTGTTCCTGTTCTTAAGAGAAAAGCCTTCAGGTTTTCTCCATTCAGGATGATATTGGCTGTGGGTTTGTTGTATATGAGTTTTATTGTGTTGAGATACTTTCCTTCTTACTTAATTTGCTGAATCTTTATCATGAAGGGATGTTGAATTTTGTCAAATGCTTTTTCTCTGTCTATTGAGATAATCATAGGGTGTTTACCCTTGAATTTGTTTATGTGGTGTATTACATTTATTGACTTGCATATATTGAAACATCCTTGCATCCCTGGTATGAATCCCAACTTGATCATGATGTATAATTTATTGACATATTGCTGCATTCTATTTGCTAATATTTTCTTAAGGATTTTTGCATTTATGTTCATCAGAGATATTGGCTTGAAGTTTTCATTTTTTGTTGTATCTCTGTCTGGTTTTGGCAACAGGGTGATGCTGGCCTCATAGAATGAATTTGGGAGAAGTACCTCTGCTTCAATTTTTTGGAATACTTTGAAGAAAATTGGTATTAATCTCTTTTTAAATGTGCTAGAATTCAGCAATAAAGCCATCCAGTCTTTGGCTTTTCTTTGTTGGGAGGCTGCTGATTACTGCTTCATTCTTTGCTTTTTATTTGTATGTTCAGGTTTTCTATCTCTTCTTGGTTCAGTCTTCAGTCTTTCTTCTTGGTTCAGTCTTTGGTAGTCTGTATATGTCCTCCAGGTTTTCAAGTTCATGGTGTATACTTGTTATAACAGTCTCTAGTGATTATCTGGAGGTTTTCTATCTCTTCTTGGTTCAGTCTTCAGTCTTTCTTCTTGGTTCAGTCTTTGGTAGTCTGTATGTGTCCTCCAGGTTTTCAAGTTCATGGTGTATACTTGTTATAACAGTCTCTAGTGATTATCTGCATATCTGTGGCATAGGTTGTAATTTCTCCTTTTTCATTTCTAATTTTTTTTAGTTGGGTCTTCTCTCCTCTGTTTTCAGTTAGTCTAGCAAATGGTTTTTCTATTTTGTTTATCTTTTCACAAAACAAACTTTTTGTTTCACTAATCTTTTATATCATTTTTAGGGTCTCTATTTCATTTAGTTCTACTCTGATATTAATTATTTCTTTTCATTTACTAATTTTGGGACTGGGTTCTCCTAATTCTTTCAGGCATAGTATTAGGTTATTTATTTGACATCTTTCTATTTTTTTAATGTGTTTATTACAAAATAAACTTCCCTCAATGCTGCTTTTGCAGTATCACATAGGTTTTGGTATGATGTATCTTTATTTTCATTATTTTCAAGAAATTTTTTGATTTCCTGCTTAATTTATTGTACTCATTGGTTTTTCAGGAGCATGTTGTTTAATTTTCATTTGTATAGTTTCCATTGTTTCACTTGTTATTGATATCTAGTTTTATACTGTTGTGGTCTGAAAAGATACTTGAAATGATTTCAATTTTTTAAAATATTTTGAGACTTGATTTGTGACCTAACCTGTGGTCTATCCTGGAGAATGTTACATATGCTGATGAGAAGAATGTGTATTTTGTGGTTTGGCATGAAATGTTGTGTAAGTATCTGCCAGGTCCAATTAGCCTAATGTAGTTCAAAGCCTGTGTTTCTCTGTTGATTTGTTGCCTGGATGATCCATCCAGTGCTGAGAGAGTGGTGTTCAGTTCCCCTACTATTATTGTATTGGGGTCTATCTCTTTCTTTGGGTCTAATAGCACTTGCTTTATTTATCTAGGTGCTCCAGTGTTGCACTCATATACATTAATGATTGTATGTATTTGTGCTGGTTAGATCTTTTTATCATTAAATTATGGCCTTCTTTGTTTCTTTTTATGGTTTTTGGTTTAAAGTCTATATTCTTTGATATAAGAATAGCTCCTCCTGCTCATTTTTGGTTTCTATTGCATGGTATATCATTTTCCATTTCTTCACAATTACTCTGTGTGTGTCTTTACAGGTGAGGTGCATCTCTTGAAGACAGCATACAGTTGGGTCTAGCCTTTTAATACAAAAGTCAGCCTGAATCTTTTGAGTGTGGAGTTTAATTTATTTACATTTAGGGTTGTTATTGAAAGGTATTGTTTTACTCCTGTCATTTTATCGATTTTTATTTGTATGTTTTAAATATTTGTTCCTGGGCCAGCCTGTGGCTCACTCAGGAGAGTGTGGTGCTGATAACACCAAGGCCACGGGTTCGGATCCTATATAGGGATGGCCAGTTCGCTCACTGACTGAGCGTGGTGCTGACAACACCAAGCCCAGGGTTAAGATTCCCTTACCGGTCATCTTTTAAAATAAAAAATAAATAAATATAAATAAATAAATAAATAAATATTTGTTCCTTTTTTTGCCTTTTATTGTCTTTTGTCTTTGATGTTTGTTGGTGTTTTGGGGTGGTAAGACTTAGTTTCTTTCTCTTTCTCATTTGTATTTTTGTTCTACTAGTGGGTTTTGTTCTTTCTTGTGTATTGGTGGTAGCAATTATTGTTTTTTAGATTCCAGACGCATGACTCCCTTGAGGATTTCTTACAGGGCTGGTCATGTGGTGGTGAGCTCCCATGGCTTTTGTCTGTCTGGGAAATGTGCTATTTCTCCCTCATTTCTGAGGGATAGTTTTCCTGGGTGTATTATTGTTGGTTAGAAGTGTTTTTTTGTTTTTG
>NW_007729685.1:156567-173634 GCF_000696425.1 Galeopterus variegatus
TTTGTATTTTGACTAAGTCCAAGTCAATGCTCCATATTTTAACTCCATTTGCCCTCTCCAACATATATGTTATTGTGGCGTATTTTAATTCTCTCTGTATGAAAACTCATAAGTCAGTCAAAGAGAGTCAAGATTTTTACTAAAATTTACCATTCGTTCCTCTTCATTCCTTCCTCTATCTCCAAGTTCCTGTATGTGATCATTTTCTTTCTGTCTGAAGAATCCTTTTTAGAATTTCTTTTAATGTGAGTTTGCAAATGATGATTTTTTCCAGTTTTTGTTGATAGTGTTTTTGTTTCAATTTTATTCTTGAAAGAAATTGTTTTCTGGCTTCCTCTTTTTTTATTTTTTCTGCTAAGAAATCAGCCAAGCTGGATCTGATTGTTCTTCCTATGAAAATGATCTACATTTTTTTCTGCTGTGTTTTTTTTAAGATTTCTACCTTTGGGTTTGGTTTTATGCACTTCTTTTATATGTGTTGAAATATAGGATTCTTTTAATTATTCCATTTGACATCTTTTGGGCTCATTAATCACTTTTTGAAAATTGTCAACTATTATTTCATTATATGTTGCTTCTTTCTCTTTTTCTTTTTCTTCTCTTTGAGAATCTAACTAAAAAGTAGATTTTAGACACCCTTAATCCATTATATTGATTGTTTCCTCAACTATATTTCTTTCTTTTTAATTCTCCATGTTTCATTCTGAATTTCTTATGAGCTATTTTCTTACTCATTAACTCTTTTTTCAGCTGTGTCTCATCTGCCATAAGGGTCATCTCTTAGATTTTAATACCAGTTATTATATTTTTCAGTTATATCATTTTAGAAAGATCCTTTTCAAGTCTGCAATATAATATTTTATTTCCAATGCTTTGCAGAAACTTTTTACATTTAGTTTTCATTTCTAAAAATATGACACACTGCCACTGCACTGTTTGAATAGTTTTTGGTTTTGATCTTGTTAGTTTATCTCTGCTAGTGATTGTTTCTGCTGATTTTAGTTCATATTTTATTGCTTTATGTACCTCATAAAGTTTAATTACTTGCCGGCTTTATTTGACAAATAATATTCAAAATTAGCTTGACCCTAGGGTGATATCTTGTGTCAAAAATTATTTTATTTTATTTTATTTTATTTTATGTTATTTTATTATTTTATTCTATTTTATATCTTTCTTCTAGGTTCCTGGGAAGCTAATAATCCAAGACCAAGGTGTCTGAATTTTATGGGATACTAGAATACCATTCCTTTCCCCACTCTATAGTGTAGCCTTTTAGGATCCCTGCCTAGAACAGGGGCCATCTAAAAGGAGTTGGAAACCTTTAGAGTGGTCTGAAATTTGATCCTTTCCCTTCAGTTCTAGGAGCTTGCCTCGAAGTTCTGCTTGCCTCTTAACAACTTTCCTAGGATCGGCAGATGCAGAGGGGGGACAGACAACAGATGATTCTCTGGAGTTTTTGTTCCTGGTAGCCTCAGGTTTATGATTCCTTAGTTCCCTAGTTATCTCTCATGGACCCCTAGCTCTCACCTGCTTTGGAAAAATTCCCCCTGGATAGAAGCAGTAATGGTTTAATTTGTTGGCTCTTATTTACCTCCTTTTCTTGGTTTGGTAATATCTTATTAACTTACAGATTTTTGATCCAGAGAAAAAAATGTTTTAATTTCAACTAGTTCTTTTAGTTATCATTACTGGAAGGATTAGTCCTAATAGTCTAGTTAGTCATTACTGAAAATGGAAGTCTTCCAGGCAGCTTTTTTTGTTGCCACCTTAAAGTCTCAATTTTTTTTTCCCAGGGCCTTTGAAGATATTTCAACAGCATATAAATTCTCCATCATCTTTGGTATTTTGAGTTTCAAACTGGGGACACAGACATATTTTTCAGACTCCTTGAATTCTCAGTTAAATATTAAAATATATTTTTATAAACACAATTACAATCAAAATCAATTTAGCAATTGTCATTCAATAACCATAATAACAATAAACTGGTGATAATTAACATTTATTTTATGCTTACTCTGTGCTAGATAATCTTCTTAGCAAGTTCATTTGTAAGGCTCAGAGAGTTTAAGCAACTTGCGTCAGGTTATATAGTTAGTAAGTAATGGAGGTTAGACACAAATCTGAGAAGTCTGGTTCCAGATCCCATTCTATAAACCATTATACCATAAATTCCTTGGAAGCAGTAATGGTGGTATCACATTTACCACTTATTTCCACTACTAACACAATGAATTATACACAGTAAATGCTCAATAAATATTTTTTGGATGACTACACGAATGAGCTCAATAATTTCCATGTGTATTGTAAACATGATAATTTCTATAAAAATGAGAGAAAGATTATATCAGGTTGGATAGTCAGAGAATAGTTCACATAGCAGTTAGATTCTAAATTAAGTCTAGAAGCCTGAATCTTGAATGCTAATTATGATTTGAATAGTAAAATAGAAATAATGGAAGCAAAGAGGCAGAAAAGTGCAAATATATCTAAGACCTGCTTATAAATATGTTTGCATGGAGTAAAATGTTTGGAAATCATGATATATATCTCAACATTAATAGTAATTAACATGTTGAACAAAGTTTCTGGACTAGTTTATATAATTATCTTATTTAATATATAAAGTGGACATAATTTTTTCCCATTTTATAAATGAGAAACTGAGATTTTGAGAGAAATAATTATCTCAAAATCATATGAGTAGGAAGTGGTTAAACAGGAAAAAACAGTCGGCCCTGATGAATCCACGTCTATGGATTCAACCAACCAGGGATCAAAAATATAACAATAAAAACGAATACAAATAATACAAATAAAAAATACAGTATAACAACTATGTACATAGCATTTACATTGTATAAGGTATTATAAGTAATCAAGAAATGATTTAAAGTATGGGGGAGGATACATGTATGTTATATGCAAATATGACACCATTTTATATCAGAGACTTGAGCCTCCAAAGGATTTTGGTATCCAAGGCGGGTCCTGGAACTAATCCCTTACAGATGATGAGGAATGACTACACAAAACAAGTAGTAGAAGGAAATGAGACAGGAAAATTAGATGCTAAAATTCAGAAGATTTTTTATGCCTACATAAGGCATTTGGATTTTATCCAGTAGGCAAAGAAGAGCACAGAAATTGCACTTTTGAGGAGAGAAGTGACTAAAATTCATGTATATGAAAGAGAAGTCTTATGGTAGTAGGCATGATGCAATTTTACCTACACTAAAGTTGAAACGAGTTTTCATTCCTTGTGCACTTTCTGATTAGACTTATATTGTCCATTTGTGGCCTTTGTTTCATCTGTTTGTGGTTCTGTATGTGGGGTCATAACAAATACATGTCTAAATGTGCTCTGTGTCAGGCACTGGAACACAAAGAAAGAATGAAAACATAATATGAAAACAAACTTCTATGCAATACAGTGGATGCTTTTGATTTAAGAAGTAGAAATAAAATATTATTGTGGGGTGAGGGAGTATGAACAAGGATTACTTAGGCCATCTTGAGCCAGAGGACATCTGGGAAGGTTTTCTAAGAGGGTCATACATGAACTGATTTGATGGATGTAAAGAGATTAGCCTGGAAAATATGGAAGGAAAGTCTATTCCCCAGCAAAGGAAGAGGTATGGAAATATGAAACAGCCTGGTGTGTAGGAAATAGTGCTCAAAGGAGGTGAAAAAAAAAAAAAAAAAGATGGCCAGAGCTGGGTCATCAAGGCTTTTGCACATAGTGACAAGAAGTCTTATTTTTATTCCACAATGTGTCTGACACCATTGAAAGACTGTGCCATGGCCCCTGAATGCATAGCTGTTAACATCCCTGGTACATGAACTGAAATTGGTCCTCAGTGAGCTCTTATTAAGAATTTTCTACCCACTATGTATGTGGCCACCTCACTTCCATTGAACGATAAAGGTTTCAATTTTGGAGTCTAAATATCTTTAAAATTAGAATTGCTTCTCCCTCCATAGAAGCTGCTCAGAAATTATTTAATTTTCAATAATCCCAATAATTTAGCCGTAATGGGATAAATCACCCCAAGCTGACACCTCACTGAAAAATGAAAAGTATTGAAGGAGAAAATCCTGTTATAAAAATAAAATATAAAGAACTGTATAAAAAAGTACAAGGAAGGAATTCAGGGTTATCTATGTAGATGTGAAAAAACTCTTCTGACACTCTCAAATGCTTTGTTTGTGCAACATATTTTCAAGTGGAGAATAACAAAACTCAAGCCAACGAAGTAAGTAGCTTCAGAATCGACCTCCCAGTAAAGGTTCCTAAGCTGCTCTGATGAAATTCATAATAATTGTCACCAGAGTCAGTGTAAAGCAGCAATAGCTGCAGATACATGTGCATCTGTAAGCTGAAAATTTGTCCTTGATCATCTCTCCACAGAACGTCATGTGCCCCCAACTGATCTCAGAGCTGGACGTGGATACAGGGAGGAGAACACAGAGAGAATAAAAGCTGGTCTTAGGGTAAGTGTTGATATGGCATGTGGATCTCCGCCTGCCTGAAAACTATTTCCACTGCAATCAATGAGGAACATACTTAAGACGTTTACTTGTTTAATTAGTTGAGTAAAATACATTCTTTACACAGTAATTCTTTTAAAGCCTGTCTTCTCACTTTATATGTTTATATTAGTTCTATCTATAAAATACAATCAAACTAAAACTTTTTTAGGAATTCATGTATTTTGAATTGAAATGTATTGATTGTACATATTTATGGGATACAGAGTTATATTTTAACAAAAGTGTACAATGTATAATGATCAAATCAGGTTAGTTAGAAAAATTATCATCATGGGCCTGCCCAGTGGCACACTCAGTAGAGTGTGGTGCTTGGGAGCGCCACGGCGCTCCCGCTGAGGGTTCAGATCTCATATAGAGACCGGTCCGCTCACTGGTTGAGCGCGGTGTGGGCGCAACACTGAGGGTTGCGATCCCATTCCCGGTCACGAAAAAAGACAAAAAGGAAAAAAAAAAAAAAAGAAAAGTTATCATCACAAAAATTAATCATTTCTTTGTGATAAGAACATTTGAGCATCTCTCAAGCTAAAACATTATGAAACATTAGCTCTTATGTTTTATGTTTTATATTATAATATGTGATGCGCCAGATTTTTCCTATACGAAAAACAATCTCTCGCAGTTAGAAACAGATTTTATTTGTTTGTTTATTAATTTGTTACCTTGCTGATTTTATTTTACTATACTTATCATTACATAATGTAAACTTTTTTGTGGCCCTTTACCAAATTCTCCCTAAACCCTCCCTGTCCCTCCCCTTTCTCACCTCTGGTGACCTCAGTTCCGTTCTCTCCTTTTCAAAGTTCAACAAATCATTGTGATTGTTGGATCTTTCCTTTCTCTTTTTCTATTTTTTTTTTTTTAGCTCCCATTATGAATGAGGACATGAGGTATTTCTTCTTCTATGCCTGGCTTATTACACTTAACATAACTTTCTCTAAGTTCATTCATGTTTCTGCAAATAGCGGAATTTCATTCCTTTTTATGGCAGAGTAGTATTCCATTCTTTATATATATACCACTTTTTCCTAATTGCTATCTGTTGATGGACATTTAGGTTGGTTCCATATCTTGGCTATTGTAAATAGAGCTGTGATGAACATGGGAGTGCAGGTATACCTTGGATATAATGATTTCCATTCCTTTCAATATACACCAGCAGTGGGATTGCTGGATCACATGGCAGTTCTATCTGCAGTCATTTGAGGAATCTCCATGCTGTTTTCCGTAACGGCTGTGATAATTTACAGTCCCACCAACAGAGTTGGAGGGTTCCCTTTTCTCTGCATCCTCACCAGCACTTGTTATTCTCTGTCTTTTTCATAATGGCCAGTCTAACTAGCGTGAGATGATATCTGAATGTGGTTTTGATTTGCATTTCCCTGATACTTAGTGATGTTGAACATTTTTTCATGTGTTTGTTGATCATTTGTATATCTTCCTTTAAGGAATGCCTATTCAGCTCTTTACCCACTTTTAATTGTGTTACTTGTCTTTTTACCAAGTTGTTTGAGTTCCATATATATCCTGGATATTAATCCCTTGTCATATGTATAATTTGCAAATATTTTCTCCCGTTCTGTAGGCTGTCTTTTCACTCTGTTAACTGTTTCCTTTGCTGTGCAGAAGCTTTTCAGTTTGGTACAATCCCACTTATTTTTCTCCTTTGTTGCCTGTGCTTTTGGGGTCTTATTCATAAGGTGTTTGCCCCACCCTACTTCCTGAAGTGTTTCCCCCGTATTTTCTTCTAGTAGTTTTATAGTTTCAGGTCTTATATACGTCTTTAATTCATTTTAAGATGATTTTGGTATATGGTGAGAGGTACAGATTTAATTTCACTCTTCTACACATGGATGTCCACATTCCCAGCACCGCTTATTGAAGAGGCAGTCCTTTCCCCAATGTATGCTTCTGTTGCCCTTGTCAAATAATAGTTGGTTGTAAGTATATAGGGTGATTTCTGTGTTCTCTATTCTGTTCCAATGGTTGGAGTGTCTTTTTTTATGCCATTGCCATGCTTTTTTGGTTACTACAGCTTGGTGGTGCAATTTTAAGACAGGAAGTATTATGTTCTGGCTTTAATTTTTTGCTCAGGATTGCTTTGGCTTTCCAGGGTATTTGTTGTTCCATATGAATGTTAGGATTGTTTTTTTTTTTCTATTTCTGTGAAGAATGTCATTGTTATTTTGATGGAGATTGCATTGAATCTGTAGATTGCTTTGGGTAGTAGGGATATTTTCACTATGTTAAATCTTCCAACCCAAGGGCATGGAATGCCTTTTCATCTTTTTGTGTCCTCCTCAATTTCTTTCAGCAGTGATTTGTAGTTCTTGCTGTAGAGATCTTTCACCTCTTTGGTTAAATTGATTCCTAGGTATGTGATTTTTTTGATAACTTGTAAATGGACTTGCTTTCTTGATTTCTTTTTATGCTAGCTTGTTATTGGAGTACAAAAATGCTGATGTTTTTTGCCTTTTAACTTTGAATCCTGTAAAAATTACTGAAATCATTTATAAGCTCTAAGAGTTTCTGTGTAGAGTCTTTAGGTTTTTCTATATATAGGATCAAGTCATCTGCAAACAGGGATAGTTTTTTATCTTTTCTGACTTACATGCCCTTTATTTCTTTTTCCTGCCTGATTCCCCTTGCTACTACTTCCAATACTACATTGAATAGGAGTGCTGAGAGTGAGCGTCCTTGTCTTGTTCCTGTTCTTAAGAGAAAAGCCTTCAGGTTTTCTCCATTCAGGATGATATTGGCTGTGGGTTTGTTGTATATGAGTTTTATTGTGTTGAGATACTTTCCTTCTTACTTAATTTGCTGAATCTTTATCATGAAGGGATGTTGAATTTTGTCAAATGCTTTTTCTCTGTCTATTGAGATAATCATAGGGTGTTTACCCTTGAATTTGTTTATGTGGTGTATTACATTTATTGACTTGCATATATTGAAACATCCTTGCATCCCTGGTATGAATCCCAACTTGATCATGATGTATAATTTATTGACATATTGCTGCATTCTATTTGCTAATATTTTCTTAAGGATTTTTGCATTTATGTTCATCAGAGATATTGGCTTGAAGTTTTCATTTTTTGTTGTATCTCTGTCTGGTTTTGGCAACAGGGTGATGCTGGCCTCATAGAATGAATTTGGGAGAAGTACCTCTGCTTCAATTTTTTGGAATACTTTGAAGAAAATTGGTATTAATCTCTTTTTAAATGTGCTAGAATTCAGCAATAAAGCCATCCAGTCTTTGGCTTTTCTTTGTTGGGAGGCTGCTGATTACTGCTTCATTCTTTGCTTTTTATTTGTATGTTGAGGTTTTCTATCTCTTCTTGGTTCAGTCTTCAGTCTTTCTTCTTGGTTCAGTCTTTGGTAGTCTGTATATGTCCTCCAGGTTTTCAAGTTCATGGTGTATACTTGTTATAACAGTCTCTAGTGATTATCTGCATATCTGTGGCATAGGTTGTAATTTCTCCTTTTTCATTTCTAATTTTTTTTAGTTGGGTCTTCTCTCCTCTGTTTTCAGTTAGTCTAGCAAATGGTTTTTCTATTTTGTTTATCTTTTCACAAAACAAACTTTTTGTTTCACTAATCTTTTATATCATTTTTAGGGTCTCTATTTCATTTAGTTCTACTCTGATATTAATTATTTCTTTTCATTTACTAATTTTGGGACTGGGTTCTCCTAGTTCTTTCAGGCATAGTATTAGGTTATTTATTTGACATCTTTCTATTTTTTTAATGTGTTTATTACAAAATAAACTTCCCTCAATGCTGCTTTTGCAGTATCACATAGGTTTTGGTATGATGTATCTTTATTTTCATTATTTTCAAGAAATTTTTTGATTTCCTGCTTAATTTATTGTACTCATTGGTTTTTCAGGAGCATGTTGTTTAATTTTCATTTGTATAGTTTCCATTGTTTCACTTGTTATTGATATCTAGTTTTATACTGTTGTGGTCTGAAAAGATACTTGAAATGATTTCAATTTTTTAAAATATTTTGAGACTTGATTTGTGACCTAACCTGTGGTCTATCCTGGAGAATGTTACATATGCTGATGAGAAGAATGTGTATTTTGTGGTTTGGCATGAAATGTTGTGTAAGTATCTGCCAGGTCCAATTAGCCTAATGTAGTTCAAAGCCTGTGTTTCTCTGTTGATTTGTTGCCTGGATGATCCATCCAGTGCTGAGAGAGTGGTGTTCAGTTCCCCTACTATTATTGTATTGGGGTCTATCTCTTTCTTTGGGTCTAATAGCACTTGCTTTATTTATCTAGGTGCTCCAGTGTTGCACTCATATACATTAATGATTGTATGTATTTGTGCTGGTTAGATCTTTTTATCATTAAATTATGGCCTTCTTTGTTTCTTTTTATGGTTTTTGGTTTAAAGTCTATATTCTTTGATATAAGAATAGCTCCTCCTGCTCATTTTTGGTTTCTATTGCATGGTATATCATTTTCCATTTCTTCACAATTACTCTGTGTGTGTCTTTACAGGTGAGGTGCATCTCTTGAAGACAGCATACAGTTGGGTCTAGCCTTTTAATACAAAAGTCAGCCTGAATCTTTTGAGTGTGGAGTTTAATTTATTTACATTTAGGGTTGTTATTGAAAGGTATTGTTTTACTCCTGTCATTTTATCGATTTTTATTTGTATGTTTTAAATATTTGTTCCTGGGCCAGCCTGTGGCTCACTCAGGAGAGTGTGGTGCTGATAACACCAAGGCCACGGGTTCGGATCCTATATAGGGATGGCCAGTTCGCTCACTGACTGAGCGTGGTGCTGACAACACCAAGCCCAGGGTTAAGATTCCCTTACCGGTCATCTTTTAAAATAAAAAATAAATAAATATAAATAAATAAATAAATAAATATTTGTTCCTTTTTTTGCCTTTTATTGTCTTTTGTCTTTGATGTTTGTTGGTGTTTTGGGGTGGTAAGACTTAGTTTCTTTCTCTTTCTCATTTGTATTTTTGTTCTACTAGTGGGTTTTGTTCTTTCTTGTGTATTGGTGGTAGCAATTATTGTTTTTTAGATTCCAGACGCATGACTCCCTTGAGGATTTCTTACAGGGCTGGTCATGTGGTGGTGAGCTCCCATGGCTTTTGTCTGTCTGGGAAATGTGCTATTTCTCCCTCATTTCTGAGGGATAGTTTTCCTGGGTGTATTATTGTTGGTTAGAAGTGTTTTTTTGTTTTTGTTTTTTTGCTTTTTCTTTTACTGTTTTGGATATACCATCTAATTTTTTTCTGTCCTGTAGTATTTCTGTTGAGGAGTCTGCTGTTAGTCTGATGGGGACTTGCTTATAGGTGACTTGACATTCTTCTGTTTGTGCTTTTACGATTCTCTCTTTGCCTTTGAGCTTTGCCAGTTTGACTATAATGTGTCTCATACAGGATCTTTTCATATTAAATTTGTTTAGGGATCTTTGAGCCCCCTGGGCCTATAGATCCATGTCTCTCCCTATAATGGGGAAGTTTTCCATTATTATTTCATTGAACAGGTTTTCAATGCCTTTTCCTTTCTACTCCCCTTCTGGAACACCTATGATTCAAATGTTTATGCCCTTAAGGTTGTCTGCTAGCTCTCTTAGATATTTTTCATTTTTTTTAAATTCTTTTTTCCTTTTTTTTTTTTTGTCCTCCTGGGTTATTTCAAAGAGACTATCTTTGAGATCCAAAATTTTTTCTTCTGCTTGCCCTGATCTGCTGGTTAAGCTCTCAGTTGTGTTTTTTAGTTTGTTGAATGAATCCTTCAGGTCCAGAAGTTTTTCCTCATTCTTTTTTAAGGTATTAATCTCTTTATGAATTTCTTCCATCATATCCTGGATATTTTTTCTCATTTCATTATATTGTCTAACTGAGTCTTCTCATACTCCTTGGTTTTTCTTAAGATTGTTGTTCGGAATTCCTTTTCAGTTATTTCAAGGGTATCCTGCTCTATGGTGACTGATACTTGAGAATTACTATATTCCTTTGATGGTGTCATATTTTCTTGTTTTCACCATATTTCCTGTATTTCTACTTGAGGTCTGGTCATTTGGTAGAGCAGTTTCTCCTTCTATTACCCTGGAGTGGGCTTTGAGGAGAGAGATTTCCTCTTCTTTTTCTGGCCTTCACTGGTGACTCTCCTATAGTGAGAGCAGTTGAGTGGGAGCTGGGCTACCTGCACAGTAGCTGTGGCTGCTATTGTGGCAGTGAGCCTTGCAGCAGCAGTGGCTGTGGTGGTTCCTGTGTTGGATCACCCATGTGGAAGCAGTGTTTTTGGTGTGCACTTGCCTTCTGTGGGGCAGAGTGTGCTGCCTGTGGCTTCTGCCTAGGTCTCCAGTCATGCTCCTACCTTCAGCCAGGCAGTGGAAGCTTCCCACAGCTGCTGCCTAGTTCCCTGGGCATGCTCCAGCCTTCTGTCCTGGTATATTCACCTCAGTTTCACCTTAAACAGAAAGTAGATTTCTCTCTCTCTCTCTCTCTCTCTCTCTCTCTCTCTCTCTCTCTCTCTCTTTTTTGCTGCTGGCCGGTATGGGGATATGCACCCTTGACCTTGGTGTTACCAGCACTGCACTCTCCCAAGTGAGTGATATCTAATAATTGTGGATGTAGAAGATTTCGAGTAAAACATTTTTGCTTCCAACACATAGATACTAAAAATTCTAGCTGATGTTGTTTGAAATTAACAGTCATAATTTTATCTGTTGTATTACAATTACATCAGTTCTATACATAATCAGAGAAATGGGGCATCAAAAGGACAATAAATAAAGTAGGAAAAGCCCTACAGATTTTAATGTTGAAAAATCCAGTTATTAATTAACCTTAATAGAACAAATTCAAAAGCAACCAAAACCTTATGCAAAAACAATAGCAAATTTTAAAATATTTTCCATATTCAGCCATGCAACTTCAAGGCCAATTCAATGTGTTTAAGTAAAAAAAAAGTCCTATTCCATACGCTACTGGATAAGTGAGCCAAGGACGTCTCATATTATGGATATGCTTCTAATTGTTAGCCTTACCTAGTCTCAGTAGTTTCTGTCTTTTTGAAGTTCACTCTCTCTTTGCTTCATGAATTGTGTGAGGCTTTTGCTGAAAATAAACAGCCCATCTCTCATTAGTTGCTATGGACAATAGCTGTCTGCATCAATATTGCATGACAAAAATTGTCCTTAGTGCCTATGACACAGGCATTTCTGCTTCCTCTCTTTGTGCCCAACCTATTCCTATTAACTAGGCAGGTGCTACTTGATGTCCTGCTGTCAGACATGCTTTGAACATAGCCAGTCCAACAGAGCAGAATTGGCTCAGGATTGTATAACATGTTGCAACTTATTGGAAGCATAAGTCACTATAAAATAAAACCCAACAAAACAGAAAGATGATCAAATCAAAGCAGACATACTGGAAGCATTTCACACCACCAAATTATAATGTACCACTCCTGATCAGTTTAAAGAAAACAATAAACAGCAACAGAACTAAAAAGGAACTGTTACTACCTGTAAGTAGTTTGGCCAATATACAGATGTAAGAAAAGGCTATTTCAAGGTGCAACTTCAAAAGATGAAATAGGTTATAACTGCAAAATCTAACACAAAACCGAGTGGGTTTAGTCCCTTGAGAGATTGAAGTTGAAGAGAGTCACAGTGTAAACCACAAATGAAGAATGTGGAAAATTGTCACCATCAATTTCAATAGCTTTGGATGGCATTTTGCAGCTTGTTCAGGAAAACCAAGTAATGCAAAATGATGGATTTAGCCCTGTTGTCACTGCTGAACTGATGGATACAAATCATTCACCTTTTAAATTCCAAGTTGCAGAAATAGGATGCATTTGATCTGTAAGGGGATCGAATAGATGAATGTCAGATACGACAGATCAGAAGATGTACACCCAATGTAGTCTACATCAGTATTTTTAAATTGTTTGTAGTAAAGAAAATTAATATTCTCACCGAATTCCAAGAACTGGATTCTCTTATCCAATAGTTTCATAATGGTGGTGGAAGGCAAGGTGATGTGGTTAATGTTTCAGGTAAGGGACTTTCCTAGGATCACTTTTAATACCACCACGTGGGTGGGAATGTGCCACATGTGCCTATGTACAGGACAGAGTGTGAGACATGGAAGCTGAAACCATCTACTAGTCACGTGACCTAGAAACAGCCCCATAATCTCTCTGAGGCTTGACTTCTTCATAAGAATTTTTTTTTAAATTGTTTCACAAGGTTGCCTGAGGGTTAAAAAATTAATTCTGTGGAAATGCACTAAAGTGTTTATGTCTACGGATGGCTATGTAAGGCCAACTGATTAATTCTCCTGCTCTCAAAATTTCTTTGAAATGAATAAAATAAAGATTTAAATTATATTTTAAAATTTTATCAGTACTGGAAAACAAGGAATTTATTTGTCATTAAGACAAAAATTTTAAAGAACTTCTTTAAGATGTCTTAAAGGTAGGATCAGGTTATGGAAAGTAATCATTTGGGAAATCAGCCGAAGTGACAGATGTGAAGAAGGGGCCACTTGGGTCATAAATGGACAAGACTTTCCAACATAGCCCTAGAAACTACTGAGCTGAAATTGGTATGAACCAAGAAAGAGGGCAGACCCTTGGGACCACAGAAGAGTAGCAAACTGGACAAGTGGGAGGATTTCAAAAACTGCTCCAGTGCCCAGATGCGAGGGTACTTCCAAAGTTCATGGAAAAGCAAAACTGAAAGATAATACGAATCTTTCCATGAACTTTTTGAAGTACCCTTGTATACAGCAACTGGCTGCAGTACTCACGCCATTCCTCCAACTAATGTGGCCAACCTACCAGGTAAGCCATCAAACTTGCTGTTGCAGACTCATGAAAACACAGCCATGTCAGTTAGAGAAGGTATGAGATCACACATAACCACACACACGCACGTGCGCGCACGCACGCGCACACACACACACACACACACACATGACACCCTTAAATGGTAGGGGAGTTAGGCAAAATAGCAGACTCTTTGATAGCTCTTTCCATTTTTCCCTTTAGCAAGAGAAATTTTGATGGATTACAGACACCCAAATGTTTTATCTCTGGAATGGTAGGTAAGGATAGGCCATAGGTCAGTTGGCAGAAAGATCCTTGAACACCTTCAGGAACTACAAGCATAAATATGGACACATACACACAATCTTTGCAGCAAAACTAATTTTCTTGCCGAAAAGTACCTTTGTTGTAGCCAACATTCTAATTCACAATCTCTAGCACTATGGATAATACAAGGAACAAAATAGACTCAATGCTCACCCTCATATGCTCTTACTCTAAAATAAACTTATTTTCTTTTCTATTTGAAACTTGTCCCCCATTTTATATTGCAGCCAGGAAAAGAAGGTCTGCATCTAGAAAAATAAAATAATCATTGCATCCATAAAAAAAGATAAACCAAAGACCAGGAAATAAATTTTTCAGATGAAAAAATGGGACAACTAAATTAAAAAATTGAATTGACGCAGTAAAGAACAGAGTGGATATTGCAGCAAAACAAATAATTTGATTTAGAAACAGGAATCATCAAACTTTGTCTGTAAGGAGTAAGACAGTAAATATTTTAGGTTGTGGATTCCACATACAGTCTTTGTTGCTGCTTCCTTTTCTCCTCCTCCTCCTTCTTCAAGCACTCAGAGAAAAAATGTTTACATCCAGAAAAAAAGAAAAATTCCACTCACATCAGACTTCTTTTCTGCTATATTAATCAGCAAAGGACAACAGAGCAATGTTTATACTTTGAAAAACTGGTAATCTAGCCAAACCATGCCATGCAGGTGCCAGAGCAACAGAAAGAGTTTCCAATGTCCGTGATCCAATCACTAGCTGCTTACCCCATATGGAAAAAAATATCTGAAAATGTGCTTAGGTGATAGAGAAATGCTTTTTCTAAAAGTACTCCAAGAGGAAAACTGAGGCATAAAACCTGATGACAAAATTTCTGAGAAGATGCTAGCATAAGATTAAGTTTAGGGGGAAAGTGAAATTCTTTGAAAAACAAAATTGAAAGACTAAAGATATGGAAGTAAAAAATTGGAAAAGACTTCAGCTTCACAGTCCACACTTTGTGGAGAGTGTGGCTCAAATACAAAATAATTTTTGTCAAATTAAAGAGGAGATTGGGTCTCTGGCTTCTCTACTTGGAAACACACCAGTCTGGGACTTCTGTAGTGATAATTTAATGCACCTGTGCTGGCAATACTGCTGTGGGAAATATCCAAAAAACCTTCTCCAGCTTATAGGAACAGGCTTCAGCAGAGGCACATACTACCTGGCTTCATTCATTTACTCAATAGAGACAGCATGTCAGGCACTTTCTAGTGCTAGGGATAAACAGGGAACAAAATAGATACAAATTTCTGCTGTCAGAGTGCCTATATTCTAAAATAAGATTATTTTTCTTCTACTTGAAACCTCTTTCCCATTTTATATTGCAAAGGAAAGAGGGAATTCATGAAAAGCCACTCTACCAACAACCGCTGTGGAGTTTTTTTCTTCTTTTGGTTGTTGGTTTTTTTTTTTTTTCATTTTTGTTTTGTTTTTCTTTTTCCTAACTTTGCTTCTTAAAGTGTGAAGAGTGAGTGAGGTCTGTAAGCAACCGTACTTTGCTACTGAGGGTTAGAAGTGATGCCGGAGGATGCAGTATATCAGCTAAGGATAAAAGGTGTGGGTCAGGGCACCTGGCGCTTGATCACACAGAGGTACTTGCTGTAGGAATTCAGACAAATTCCTTAACTTCTCTGTGCCTCAGTTTTCTTGTATATATAATAAAGCCAGTGATAGGATTTGTTTTAAGAGGTTGTTGTGAGAATTAAATAACATATACTGTAAGAGGACTGAGAAAAGTGTCAGGTATGTAAAAAGTGCCAATAATCCCTAATTCACCTTTAATCATTACGATCCTGAATAAATGGCATATCCTTTAAAATATAGCTGTAATAATCTAGTAATAATAAGGACTGATCACTGAAACTTTATCTCCTCATTTTTTAAATGGACATAGTAGGTGTAACACCTACTATGTGTGCGCACGCACGCACACACACACACACACACACAGAGCTGTGCAGATACAAGATGAAAGGAATTACCACATAGAAAGCATTATAAGCCAATCTGTAATGAACTCAGGTAATTCTGACTTTAACATTTTTCATTTCTGCCTGTGCCACCTCCTTAGAAATAGTATCTGAATCTATTAGCCCAACTAACCCAACTCAACTTAATCCCCTTGAGACAACACAAAGGCTTTGAGCTGAGTGTCACTTACCCTGGCACTTTTTTTTTTTAACGACAAAAGGTTTTTATAAAAAGAAAAATGCAGTTTAGAAAATGGTATTGTGACATTATTGGACATAAAAATAAAGCAGACTGAGCCTTTGGGAAGAACCCATTGCCCTCAGAGAAGAGCTTAGTATGTCACTCAGAGAAAAGCAATCCTTATGGAAAGGGCAGGACCGATCATCTCAGAGAAACCACACACTTGATAGGATGTTGAGCTACCAGTTCAAGGGCAGAGAGTGAGCCAGGCACACGTGGACAGGGTTGTGAAGATGGGAGATGTCATCAGAAGGGTAACTGGCCTTAAAATACCCTCTCCTTCTGAATTAACACTAATTGTAGCAATAGTCAGCACTTACAGAATGCCTTCTCTGTGAGGGAGCTGTGCTGATTGCTTTACATGATTTATCGCATTGAATTTGCACATTAATAAGGACGGTTCTATTGTTATTCTAATTCTCTAGATAAGGACAGTGATGCTCAGGTAGATTAGAAAATTTGCCCAAAGTTATAAAACTAAGAAGTGAAGTTGCTAGGGTCTGAATTTATTATTCTGCAAAATTAATCATGTTTTTATTCAATTAACATGAATCACTTTTCAAGGAAGAAAATATATTCTTCCACTGATTTTAACACAAGTAATTTATTTATAATAATCTAATTAACTTACTTATAATCATGCATGTATGCATTTAGCCAACATTTTCAAGGAAACTATTTAAATACAAGGCTGTTCACTTGGTATTTGCTGTAGATTCAATGACCCCCAAAACCCATTGAAGCTTAATCCCCAATGTAACTATTAAGAGGGTAGGAAATCCTATTTTGGTAACTGAAAGATGGGACCTTGAAGAGCTGGTTAGATTGTGAGAACTATGCCCTTATAAATGGACTGGTCCATTCCTGGAGTAATGGTCATGATTCTGATGGCTTTAAAAGGAGAACAGGAGGTTCTCTCTCTTGCTCCTATTCTCACCATGTGATACCCTGCATCACTGTAGAGTCACTACCAGGAAAAGGCCCTCACTAGATGTGTTATCTGGACTTTGGACTTTCCAGCCTCTGAAACTGTAAGCAATAAATACTGTTTCTTAAAAATTAACCAGTTTCGGGCCGGCCTGGTAGCGCACTGCTACAGTGCGCCGCTTGGGAAGCGCGGCGGCGCTCCCGCTGAGGGTTCGGATCCCACATACAG
>NW_007729685.1:173644-178870 GCF_000696425.1 Galeopterus variegatus
CACAGACCGGCCGCTCACTGGCTAGATTCAAACTTAGGGCAATCTGAATATAAAGTTCATGTTCTTAACTATTTCATTACTCCAACCAATGACCTCGTATTCGTATAACAGTTAGACATGAACCTTCAAAAAAGAATTGTGAAATTGAGTAATATCTAAATGCTGACCCTATATATAAGCAGATCTTTAATTCTATTTTTTCAAGAAGACAATCAGGCAAATGACCTATGTGTTCTTGTCTTCTCAACATGTAAGACTTTTTAGCAGATCTATTTAACTCAGTGAATGTTACATTATTGCATATTAACTCATGCCTAGGGGAAGAAAAAAAAAATTAACCAGTTTCAGGTATTCTGTTATAAGCAACAAAAATGGAGTAATCAGCATTATAGAACATTGGGTTTTATATTCCCCCCAAATTACAAAGGTATAGTAGAAGATGCTCCTAACAATCTACATAATCCACACCAGGAGTGAGCATTGCCTATCATAATAGAATCCAGAAGTCCTTGTATAACCTAAAGCCAGGTTCATGCACATCCTGATTCTTCCTCCCTGCACAGCCTACCACTGCCTAACCCCTCACACAGGAGAAGACAGTCTCATGTGCTCTCTCTCAGACTTTATTGGGTGATATTAAGATAACAGTTTTCTGACTTTAGTGCCATGATATTTAAGAAAATGCTGAGAAGTTTAAGAAAATGTTGTTACCTACTAACTAGAGGGCTATTTTGTAAAATGCAAAGATTAAGTTAGGGAAAGAAAATTGGACTGGGATGGGACAGGAGGCAGGGGGACAGTGCAATCCGCATAAAATCTCAGCCAACCCCATGGGAAGGTCCAGTGCTGGCATGGTTCTTCAGAGTTACTTTGAGTTGGAACAAGAGGGTCAAGCTCTTATACTTCCATGTTGGTTAGTCAATTGATGTAGGTTGCCCATGGAGGGACCTTGAGTAAAACAGTTTTTTTTTTCACCCAATCTTCCAAATGAAGTCCCCAAAATGGGCTGACAACTAATGGCCATCTTTTAGTAAATCTCAGGAGCTGGTGGGGTAAATCCTGAATTTCTAAAGCAATTGGCAGTGCTCCACAACAACCATAACAGTTCACACCCTGTGCCACTTGGATTCTTATCTTTGCACATATTCTAGGAGCAGCTCCTTTGGGATTCCAGTGGGATTCATTTCTTGGGAGGAAAGTAGAAGAAAAAAATTAAAGGAATGACCTATAGCCCCTGTTACTACAGCTGCTCTTGGAGCCACAGCTAATACAATTATCTCCTTTCTCCTTTTCCACTCTAAATTCCCCTCACCTTCATCTTGCCCTAAACCTGATCTCATTGATGTATGTGGTTGCATGACTCAGATCCTCATCCTTGATGAGATCTAAGCTCCTGTTCACCATGCTTTTCTCAGGCCATAGTTATTGAATTTTCCCTTTTACCATCAAAATTGGTCAAAGTCATACCAAGAGATCCCCAAGCGATTACTTAGGTTGCAGAGGTAATCCTCTCTGCTGCCACAGCAGACTTACCACACCGTGATGATCAGAATTGATTATTCCTGCCAGCATGCTGACTCCAGATCTTGTCTACTGCTCTCTTGGAATCAGAAGCTCAATGTATCAGGCAACAGCCATAGCTATAGTTTTATGGAACTCTTGCTATGTCCCCCGGAAGAATTCTTTCCCCACTGTCGAAACTTCCACTTACAAATCCTCATGGTCCATAGTTTATAACAATAGTCCTTAGTCCTTATAAATATAGTCCATAGTTTCAGAATGGGTCATTGGAAATGATGGTAAGTAGAGTTACTCCTGCTTCTAACCCTTGATCCCATGTATCCATCCATGTGTTCTGCCTGTTGGTCTACCTAAAAGTCTTTAGTGCAAATTTCATTACTTCATCTGTGCTATGATGCTTCATCCTCTTATTATAACTTCTGGTCTGGAGCCTCAGCTGTGCCTTCAATAGGTCATTCCATCATTCCATCAGGCTTTCGTCTTCTGGATGGGGCAACATACTTTGTGACCAGAAGATCCTATTGTTATGGGCCCGCTCTCACTCTTGCATCTCCTTTGCTTAGAATTAGGTTAGTTGGCCAGAAGCAATATTATGTAGGATGTTATGCTGGTAGATCAAAAACTTTGTAAGCTGTCAGCTACTGGTGCTGGCTCAGAAAAGGCATACTCTTATTGAGAATGCATGTCTATTTCTTCCACAATAAATTGCTTCTCCTTCCAGGAAGGAAAGGTAGTCAATATGCCACCAAGGGGCTGAATCTATTAGCCCAACTAACTAATATGTCCTCAAGAGACATATTGAGAAATTTCTTTTGATCTCAGTCACTGGAAATTGGCCATTGGTAAACAGTTAATCAATTATGATATGTGAGAGTTGGGCCTGTGTATACCTCTATGCCTTTTCACCATGGCTACTTTGTCCATGTGCCCACTGGGCCAACATTGCTGTGGCTGATAACAGAGCTTAGCTGACATCAACTGGCAAAGATATTTTGTCTACTTGGCTTTTTAGTGTCTCTTCCTTGATGAATTCTATCAGTTATTAACATGCAATATGGCAATCTTCACACTTTGTGTCCATTCACATGCCTCTAACCCAGACCTCCTTGACCTCAATCTTCCAACATTTCTTCTTACAGGATCTTGACCATAATATTCCCTCCCAGAAATACATTATATTCTAACTTTGTATCATTTCTCTTTCCACACAAAGTTAATGACCAGATGCATCAACAAAAGCTCTTCCTGGTGTGAGGATTCTTTCTTGCAACTCTCTCAAGAACATACTGGGCAGAGGCTTTAGTGAGGCCTCCATCCATTTTTGGTTTGCACTGTTGAACTGGGTTTAGGCTTTTTATTTACTCTGTGATAATGTGGTCAGGAATCCTCCATGTGGCAATAAGAGCAGAGGGAGAGATACTGGTGGAACAGCGGTGAATAATATCAGTTTCTTGGTATCTGCTTGTGCAACTTGCTTCTAACCTCCAGTCATACTCACACTTGATCCCAGGCTGATCACTTCTATCATACAATGAGTTTCCGTTGGTCTACTGAAGCAAGATCATGATAAGAAGTTATGGCTGCATGTTTATTTGGTATCCCATGATCAGTTGCTCCTTCTCTATCAGGACTCAGGAGCACATCAGAAGCTGTTTTTCAAAATGTATATAATATAACACAGCATATGGCATGGTCTCGATCTAAAATCCTAGTGGTTTGTGTGGTGGTTTTCCCATTAAGGCAAGCCATATGCATCTATATGCCATATTTTCCCCAAAATGATACAACTAATCGCCTCTATTTATTTACATGTCCAACCATCCCCACTATTAGTGATCTCAGTTCTATAATGACATCATCTACTCTCAGCCCTGGCCTATAGAGGAGAGCTACCACTGAACATCTTAGTAGTGTTACCAGCACATTCCAATTGCTTTGGTAAATGGCATAGACTCATGTCTTTCCTATGGAATATTTGGTGGGTTTTCTCAACATTAAATGTTGAACGCATTCTTTATCTGAGCCTTTTAATTCCTTCTTCTACCATCTCCTATGGAAATTTTGGTATTTCTGTATCACTTAGTGTAGATCTTTGCTTTCCCCATACATTCTGGAGCTTTACTTGCAGCACATTCACCCAAGGGATACTTCCCAAGCTGTCCAAATCTGTATTTCAGAAGAGTACTCCAACATAGACAAATCCCTTTTTATCCAAATTTGGTCCCACAACCTTTGGTCCAGCATGTTCAGAATCCAGTCCCATGTTTATGGTCCCAGCTTCTGCCAGTGCATGTTAGTTAGGTCCTGGCATTCCTTTGAGATGTAACTCTTTCTTCCCTCAGAAGGTTCAACACCTCCCCAGATGGGTTATGTAGTGACATAGCCATAGTTATCACCCCCAAAGAACAGGAAGGCGGGTAGGAGCATGTATGAGAGGGAGGTACCTGCTATACTGTGGAGGAGAGGCCTCTGACTCATCATCAAGCAAGATGAGAGTGCTATTCCTTTATAGGAACAAGTGGACCTCTTTTTCAGTTTCAGAGGGTTCAGGGGAATCTTGAAATGCAACATATTCGGGCATCACTCCAGATGGCCTCATCCTATGTGTCAGGATCTCAATCATTGCCTTGGTTGGGAGTTAAAATTTTAGCTTGACTACTCTTATGATTCTCACATTGAATTTTCAACTTCCTTTCTGCTGCAGGAAATGAGAAACTCTTTACATGCTATCAAGCAGGTCCTCTAGCTTTCACACTTAGCTTTTAATTGATGATTTATCACTTTGTTCAGAGCATCAATGTAGTTTAGCAGTAATAGCTCCTCTGCTTTCTTTGTTCCCTCTTTGTACCAGCTGTAAGAGATTAGGTTTCCTGAGAAGCAGAGTCTGAGATAAGAAATTAGCATACAGGACATTTAATACAGAGTTCTGTTAGGATCAACAGTTGTGGGAGAAAAGGGAAAGAAGCTGCAATTCAGTCCAAAAAAAGTCCTCAGCCAACCTGTGAAAGGATTTCTGGAGGTGGGATGGGCTTCAGTGTTGTCTTGAGTTGGGACCAAGGGGTCAGGCCTTTACATCCCTTCATTCATCTGTGCTTGGATGTGACCTACCCCTGGAATTAAGCATGACTTTAGGCAAGGCACTTTTCTTCACTCAAGGCTATCTCCAAAGAGGGCTGACAGATGAGGACCCTCTTCCTACAGCACTCCCAACAGCTGGGGGTATAAGACCTTCATTCCTGAAGGTGGATCTGGTGGCATTTTACAGCATCCTCTGCCTTGAACACCCTAAATTTTCTGAAGGCTATGCTTTCATTTGTATGTCTTTAAAAGGGACATATATGCCAAACTAGTTGCTTACATATCAGTTATGTCTTCTCAGAGAAAGTACACTATATTGAACTAATCCTGAAGTATCTCTATAATAATTTCCTATTTATGAGTGTTAACTTAAGTTGTCTCTGACCCAGTTTTGTATATGTCAGTATTCTGTTCTGAAAGCCTTTAAAATGCAATATTGATATTAAAATCATCATGATTAATCAGATACTTTATCTACAATCCAAGATGGGGTAAGTAAATAGAGATAAAGAACTCTGGAATTATTGAGTGAAAAAAAATTTTAAGAGATACAAAATTACCATGAGAAAAAAATATTTTAGGGCCGGCCCGGTGGCACACTGCTACAATGCGCCGCTTGGGAGCACG
>NW_007729685.1:178880-200264 GCF_000696425.1 Galeopterus variegatus
GCCGAGGGTTCGGATCCCACATACAGACCGGTTCCCGCTCACTGGCTGAGCGAGGTGCGGGCGCAACACCGAGGGTTGCGATTCCGTTGCCGGTCCCGGACTGGAACGGGCGCGACACTGAGGGTTGCGATCCGTTGCCGGACACGAAAAAAGACAAAAAAAGGAAAAAAAAATATTTTATTAGTTTAAATAATTGATTTGCCAAATTTCTGGTTTTCCCTTCATTAAGGACAATATATTTGACAACTTTAGCACACTGCTGGAAATCATTTATTTGTTGTCAATCATATAATTAACGCCACTGAAACCCTATGTACCTTATTTTAGTGTGAAGACCAACAATTTTTCATTGTCACTTTTTTTTTACATGTAAAATGGTTCTTACTGAGAGAATGCCTTAGGAATAATCTATCACGCTAGCAAGTTAAATTCTGCTCTACTTCTTTTTTTTCTTTCAACTTTTATGCTCAGGAAGAAATAATAACTTCTATTTACCAATTAAAGATCAAGGTGTACATTCCATTTCCTTTGTAGGAAAATACCAGTGTCCTACATGGCTTTAATTTCTTATTTTTACTAATTCTGATTTATTTTAGGAATATAAAGCCATTGTTTTGTTGTTGTTGTTGTTGTTTGCTTACTTATCATCATTAGAATAGTTCATTTATTATCCAGTTATTCTGATGTGGTAAGTAAGTAAAACTAAGATGAAGGGAAAAAAAAAAAAAAACCTAGAGGTTTTAATGGATTTTTCCTAAAGGCTTGTTTTAAAAACTAAACATATATAATATCAAACTAAAGGAAGCTTCCATGGGTTAATGCATAATTACAACTTAGACGATAGCATGTCAAGGGTGACCATTAAGCAAACATACTGCAGAGTTGCAGATTTCCAGTATCTGCTATTTACAGTATTAAAGGGTAGTTCTTATTCCATTTTGATTAATGGTATCTATTGCTTATTAAAATCTTTGACCATGTATTCATTGTATGCCTATAAGCCACAGATAACCTTAATTTTGAAATTGAAGTAAACTGACTTTTTCACACACTAGGCTCTATTGTAGTTTTAATTTTTATTCCCAAGGCTTTAAAAACCAGATTCAGGAAGTTAAGTGGCTAGATACTGTTTGCTTCCATCATCCAGGAACCATCCACCAGAACCATCCCCTTCCCGTTCCCTCTTCCCTTTGTCCCCATGTGATTTTCTCCATGAATAGGCACTGGTTGGTTTAAATGAATTGGGGTATCCAATATCCTTGGCAAGTGATTAGTTCAGAAATGAGCAGTTAACCCAATCAGAGCCAATAAGATCCACCGACATGTTTGCTGGATCTTCCAAATTCTTTCTTTCTTCTGCAACTGGGATTTGCAAGAGGTGCTGTAGGAAGTAGAAACAAGCTAAAACTGCCAGCAATCATTGAGGAAAGCAGAGGCAACAGACTTAGAGAACCTGATCCTAATAACTTTGTTTCATCATCTGAATTAAGCTATGTTAGAAGGTTGTCTTAATCCTGAACTGTCAGTTTTGTGCTTAATATAAAGTCCCCTTTCTGTTTACACCAGCGCAGTTAGATTTTCTGGCCAGCAGCCAAATGAATACTAACTGACACCTAAGGGAAATCTGCCATTGATCCAATGAGTAACTGGGGTACAATTAGCTCTTCATTAAAATAGACAAATAAGAAATTCCAAACACTATGTTATCCTTTTTACTCCTTCTAGAAAGTTTACATATCATCACTATCTCTTCACCAGGAATGAAGTGAATAAAAATATGTACCAGGAAAAAGGAATATGTTCAAGGAAAGTCAAATGGAGAGTCATTAGGGAAAATATAATTAGACTGCAGAGGTGAAATCACCTTAAATTCATCAAAATCCAAGTTCTAATTCTCAGTTTTGCCTATCTTGAAATTGAAATAAAATGTATCAGTATATTCTGGTCAATCTTTTGATGAGTACCAATATCAAACAAATTCACCGAGACTAACATATGCAACCAAATGTTGATTTTCTAATAAATAATCCTATGCACTTAATTTAAGTTCTCTGCTCAGTGCAAATCTTTCCAATATTAACACAACTCTAGTGCCAAAATAGTACTCACACTTACCTTTTGTTTTTTTGTTTTGTTTTGTTTTGTTTTGTTTTTTGGTAAGCATGGAAATGAAGCCAGGAGAGGGCATAATCCCCAGGCACATTTCAGTAGTTCTCAAACCATGACAATAACTCCTCGTGAAAGTATCTCAATTTAACAATGACTAGCAGTGTTTGTGGTATATTATTGAAGTTTAGTGACCAGGACTAGAATGCTATTCACATGCAAACACTTAGGTCAGTTCTGACCAAAATGCCAGTATATACTGAATCTGTAATGAGGCCTGTCAGAATGTACAAGTTCCCAGATTCAATACCTTTTTTTCCTTATAATGTGCTGGCTCCACAGGCAGTGACAATCTACAGCAATGAGGATCCCTAGCGTACAGCTTGTGGTCTCTAAATACTATTTTGTACTAACAGAAACTAGGCATCCTAAGAGAAAGGGCTGATTTTATGTCTGGTGTAGGAAGTGTACAAGATGAATGGTGGCCATCTTATGCCAGAAAGCAAGGACACTACCAAAGACTAAAGAGCTCGTGCCAAAGGGATTGAAGAGCCAAATTAAAGGAGATTCCACTGGCCTAGGATAGGGCCAAGGAAGCACCAAAAAAAGAGAACAATAAGCAATAACTACAGTGGATTGCAACACATCAAATATATGAAAGCCTATTAGCTCAAAATTATTTTTTTTAAATAAGTCAGAATTTACCATAAAGGACCAACTCAATAGTCTGCAAATTAACAAATAAAGGAAGAGAATAGAACATTTATCTTAGTTTTCCTACACATACTTTATTTCAAGATAACCAAATATTTGGTAAGGAAAAATTCTTTTCTATAGAATTACTGATAAGTGCAGAAGAAATGATAAAATTAGAAAATCACCATTTTGCAAACCCAATTTTATTAATAACGGATGTGAGCAATATTCATTAATGGATATTAAAACCTAATGGTGCAACAGGAAATAATCAGCACCACCTATGTTTATTCTTTTCAGAACTACTGAAATTGAGTCAAATCAAGTTTTAAGAGGGAAAAAACAATCAATTTAAAAGAAATAGGGAGGTAGAGGCCATTTTTTAAAATACTCTCAGGAAAAGATGATCAGCCAAATTCATAATGCGGGGCATTGTTCAGGACAAATGGCCTAGTTTCTGCAAAAAAAAAAGAAAGAAAGAAAATAAATAAATAACCACAGATGGGAAGAAAAAGAAGGAAAGGGACTGTTAGAGAATAAAAGAAACTTAAAAGATCTAACAATCAAATGTGATGTGAGGCTTTCGTTTGCATCTTGATTTGAACAAACCAACTGTTAGTAGATAATTTTAAGACAATTAGGGATAGTTGAACATGGCTTGCACATTAGATGGTATTAAGAAACAGTTAACTTTTTCTGGTATACTAATGTCAGTAAGGGTGCATTAAAAATTCATTGTGTATTAGTGAAGCATACAGAATGATTCAGGAGAAAAATAACATGATAGCTAGCATGCTTTAAAATACTCTACAAAAATAAAAAGTGTGTAAAGGACTGAAAAGTGTATATAAGACTGAAAATGCTGATTAGTACTGAAAATGGTTTATTATATGACTTATTATACATTTGTATATGTCATTCTCAGTAAAATATTTTTCTAAGGAAGAAGAAAGTACTAGAAATACATAGCCAAAGTTTGTTTCTCTAAGTTCCATTTTAGTAAGTAATTTCATTAGGTGGGTTTATACTGATTAAGCTAAAGGCACTCTTCATGGCAGCTTAATTCTTATAGTTGCTCAGGACAAGAAACTGGATATAATCCTTAACACTCCTTTTTCTTTCATACTCCACACTGACATGATCAGCAAATCTCAACTCTCTTTGACATACATTCTGAATCTGACTCCTCATCTCTTGAACTGCATCTCTTTTTCCAAGTTGCCACCCTCTCTCATCTGAATTATTGCACAAGCTTCCATCTGGTTGCTCTCTTGGTTGATTCTCAACACGGCAGCGAGAGAGGTCCTGTGAAAGGCTAGGTCATGTCATGCCTTTGCTCATCACCTCTGCTCCTGCCATGGCTTCTCCTCTCACTAAGATTAAAAAGGAAAATTTTAAGATAGCCCATGGGGTTCTCTGTAGTCTGGACCACTGCTACCTTCTGTCACTCTCCTGGCCTCCTTATCATCTCTAGGACATAAAAGCATGCTCTGGCCTCAGGACCTTTGCATGTACTGTTCCCTCTGCCAGGCAGGCAGTTCCCCCACATACCCATGGGACTTGCTCCCTCGCTTCATTCAGGTCTTTGTTGAAATGTCATCTTCCCAGAATTCCTTTTTTAAAATTGCATTCTCCAGTTTTCCCTATTCCTCTTCAATATTTTATTTTTTTCCTACCTCTCACAAACATCCACCATATGATGTACATTGAACTTATTTATATTGTTTATTTCTGTGTCCTCTCACTCTTTTCCATGAGGGATTTATGACATGTTGTTCACTATGGGATTCCTACCATTTAAAAGAGTGCCTGGTACAGACTAAGAATTCAATAATTATTTGCTGAAGTAATAAATTAGGCTACTATTCCAGTAGCATTTTTCATGGCCCTCGAGGTTCATTATCCTCCCAACTGCATGTCCTTGGTTAGTTTCAACAATTGGGGGCAACCTCACTTCTTTCATTATTTATTCATTCATTCAAAACATATTGATTGAGCTCCTTCTATTCATTAGGAAAGGAGAATATCATAATTAATCACATAAGTATGTTACGCACTTTCCTACAATTCTCTCCCAGATCTCGGGAAGAAGGGACACTTCACTGTCATCCTGTTTAGCCTATATAGATATTCAATCAGTTATTCCAGACACTAGGACAAACCTTTATAAAAACTTTGCAAATTGTGTCCTGCAAAAGAATTATAGTGATACTGCGAGATGTGCACCCCCTGTGGAGGGCATGGGGTTGGCTGGGGTCCCAAAGCAAATTGCCTCTGGCCATGAGGATCCTTACCTGGGGCTCCTCTAAGAGGCCTAAGAAGAGTGGAGTATGACCGCATTCTCCATGGTCTCCACAGGTGGTGAGAACTGCAGACTACACCCAGCATTCACTGTTGTGGCCTCAAGTCATGCTCAGACCCAAGGAGTAACTGCACCTGGACAAAAGTGCGATGTTACTGCTGGAAGTACTCAAGGAGAACACCACAGAGCAGCAGCCCCACCTACAGCCAACTGGGGGAGAGGAGAAATGCCTCATGGGTACAGCTCCATGAGTGGTTAATAATTAGTCTACAGTAACCCAGAAACTTCTGGCTACTTGCATCTTTTTAGTGGTGCCCAGCCTGCTCTAACAAAACATGCACGTTCTGCAAATCAGAGTTCCATTATTATTTCAAAATACTTAGATTCAAAATGCTTTTTCATTTTACAAGGTATTTCAACATTGCATTTGTCAATGAAAGGAAAGTGATACTATTATAGTCTTTAAATCTAATTTCAACTCTTGTAAATTTTTGAATTGCTATAATAATGGTTTTAAATTTTTATCACATATTTGTATTTAAATTTTTATCACATATTTGTATCACATATTTGCACTTATTGATGATGACTATCAAAAATTTGAAGACATAATCATTAAAAAAGTCTTAATCAGGTTTGCTTGTGGTCATTTCAAGTATAAAAGCCTGATATAAAATAATAGTTATGTTCACTGAAGCAAGATCAAGTTTTTCCCTTAAAACTTCAAGATTTTATTTGGATATATTCTTTCAGTTAAAAACTTAGTATTTCCCTAACAGTTTGCTTCATAAAGAGATATAATCATTTTCATCACCATGCCCTATATGTTCCCAAACTTTCTCTGCTTTACCCCAGTAAATGTTATCATTTTCCATATGTCCTTTGACATGAAAAAAGGTTAGGAAGCACTCCAATTGGGAAACTTGTATGCCATGGGTAAGTCTATTTGCCTCTTACTTGAGGACATTCTCAGACAGTCAAGATTTCCCAATGGCATTTCAAATCCCATTCTCTGATGGTTTGATTCATGCACAGACAGAGACAAACACTAGAGGCGGGAATTGCCAACAAGATGAATAAAGGTTCACTTTTTTGAAGGAAAAATTATACCAGTGTCTTTGAATGTCACTAAAGACAGTATGTGAGTTCAGTAAAATGATGTATTGAGGGTGCAGATTTCTAATCCAAGTTAGACTGACTACTTCAGTGTCAAAGAAGTGAGCCAAATTATTTCAATCCATGCCACACTTATTATACCATATCAACTTAAGCCACAGGAAAAGAATTTTGGTTGAAATTACCATTATCATCTTTGATATCTTGAATATTTTTTAGGCCTGTTTACCTTTTTTCTAAAGAACTTAGAACTTTAGCACTTAAGAGCTACCTTTATTAATAGTGGGTTTCACTGCCTGATTATCAAAATGTTGTATAATCAAAGCCAAGCTGCCTCAGCAGGATGAGACAGCTGTGCAATTTACTGACTACATGGTAGCAGCTGTTTTCCCATTTGCAACAAGTTTCTTTTCTATTTGGGGTGGAAGGACTTTGTGTAACCACAGATAAGCCTTTGTCCTCTGCAAATCCATCATCACTCTGGTTTATTCAAAGAAGGGATCTGTGAATGCCATAATAAGATAGTTCTCTAACTATTAAGATAAACGTTAACACTTGGAAAATAGAAATTATATTTGAAAAAAGAAGAATCATATGATTGTGATGAGTGTGGAAAGTTGAAGCCAAAACTCTTTTATCATCATCTTTGTAGCCCCCTAGTGGGAAGCAGGTGCTTTATTTCTAAGAAAAAATCTAATAACCGTTTATTGATTTGAATGAATAGAATAAAAAATGCAAAACCTTTAATATTCATAGTACTCATCACTGGTACACTAACAAGACTGCAAGGTTTTATTGATGCTCAATCTCTGGTCAGGCATGAGGAACTGTTCTGAACAGTGAACCCAATGTAACTCTATGACCTGGAAGAGCCTTAGCTAAATGCCTGTTCTGTCAGATTCACAGTTCCCATGCAAAGCTATAAGCTGTGTTTTCACTTTGAAACAAGACATTCTTTCCTGCTGCAGAAATTGATAAATTGGGATCATAGAGAGAATGCACAGTAAACTGTTGAGTGCTTCAGTCGAGAAGGCAAAACACCATAGAATTTAAACCAATATAGTAATAATGATGCTAATACTAGCTCTGCTATGTGCCTGGATAGAGTAAGGCACTCCTAAATACCTCACACACAGTCTCATTTAATCCTCGCAATGCACTTACACAGGAGGTATTGTTTGTAACTTTATCTCACTGATGAGGAAGGTAAGACTTAGCATGTGAATCAGCATCTGAACCCAAGCATATATGACTCCAAATGCCATGGCTGCACTACCTCTAGTCAATACACATTAAAGTCCCTACATTTTACACATCAGACCTAGCAAAGGTTTTCCCTCTCTATGGTAGCTTTTCAATTCTATCAACCTTTTTGTAAAAAGTATAGTAATTTTTACTGCTTTACAGGCTTTCATTAGTTATTTGTTAAATTGCAAAATCAATTTTTGGAAGCTCTTATGTTAATATTTTGAGTCAAATTAACATTTAGAGTCAATCTGAGATAGGATTTGGGTATTTTAATATATACTTGCAGAATTATTAAGCACTGATCCCTGAGATCTTAACCACTGTGAGATAAGAGGATACCCGAGGCCAGAAAGGTCAAGAAGGAATTTTCCAGGCCATTGGCTCTGCTCAGAACTGCCCTGGTGAATCACATTCCACACAGATTCTGAGTGCTGAGCTAGCATCTAAGTAGATCAAAGCTGTGCCCAGAATGGCTAATTCATGCGCTAAACCCAAATGTCAAGATATGTTAAGCACGTATTCCTTTAGAAAAACTACCTAACTAGGGAACACACTGGAAGAAAAGTGATGGAACGGATTATTTGTCTAGATTCAGATTTATAAGTTTTTATTTACCATTGTGTGGAGCAGCCAAACAATAAAAGCAATGGCATAGTAATAGCCTACCTGAGGAAAGAGTGAGAGTCTATTGTCTAAAGTCTCTGGGGAGTGGCACGTAAAGAAATTAGTGAGATTGATGAAGTGTCTAGTGGCACATGATGCAGAGGCTCAGAGTGGATTGTCCCTCCAGTCTTCCCTAACCACATTGAATATGAACATGTTATTGAATGAATAAATCAGTCGCTTAATAATATAAAGGCTTTCAGTGTATCATCCCAGTTCTTCATTCTGAATCTCTCTGTTCCTCTTCCCACCCTTATTTTTCCTTCTCCCACTCCTAATGAGGACTAAATTGTGACGAAATAATCCCCACCACCACCACGACCACCACCACCACATACACCCCCTCGCTTCAGAATACTAGCGAAGTATCCTCATCTATCCATAAGCAAAATTTGCCTGTCTCCCTTTGCCTCTTTTCTTCACCCCATTTCCACCCAACTAACTCCAAGAGAGCACATACTAGACTGCTCATAATGATTTGCATTTATTGCAGCAACAACATCTTTCTTTACACCTCAGACAGTCCCATAAAAATCTGTGGTGTTTGGACAGTCATAGCATGACAAAGTGGAAATCCTGCTACTATCTCTTCCAGCTTTTACCCACTAGGAAAAGAAGAGGAAAAGTGACAAACATCAGCTAACTGTATGCACACAATATGGTAGTAACAGTGCCAGATAAAAATGCCACAGCATATTATGTGGGGTAACATGGGACTCGCATGTAAAGTTTATGCAGTGACCGTTCCTTGCCTTCCATGCCCCTTCTACAATCAGTGGCTCCTATGGACTCAGTATAGACAAAGGCAACATAATTATACTGGACATGTTCAGAAACTTGTACTTAGCTACAATCCTTGATTTTCCTGAGACCAGAAACCCAGTGAGAAAAATTTGAATTCTATATCCCTCGGTTCAGTTATATAGACATGTCTGATGGAACAGGTAGGTATGAGTGGTCATGGCAGAAAAGAACATAAAGCCCCAAGATAAAAAGCATTGCAGGTGGTAAATGAATTTGAGAAGACAGGACTTCTCAAACTCATTTTGCCTGGAAGTTGGAAAGAACTAGTTGGTGGTGCTAGGTATAAAGCTGCATGTAATTCCATCTCCTATCTTTGCTATTGCTTATGCCAGCTGTGAGATAAAATCAAAGAGATCACAAGACTCTTTACTATAGAATCCCCTTACTGAACAAACTAGTGAAAAGCTGAGCTGTAAAAAAAGAATATGATGAGGAAACTTCAAAAGAAGTGCTAACATTATGCAAGGGTGTCAGGTCCAACCTTTCAGAGACCCCAGGTATTGTGTTCAGTCCTTAAACACCCACTACAAATCAAGGTTTGCAGGGATTGGCAAATGCCCTCAGGCCAACCATAACTTCTTGGCTCACATCTTTCTGATTTTAAACTTTCCTTTTAATTTTTGCCCTTGTCAGTTTCCCTTAGGCTATATAAGCACAGCTATGCATTGAAGAAGATGTTTGTTATATTTTACATAGCATTTCTAGTTGTTTTGCAATGGGAGAATTTTCAGATCCCAATCTGAATATTTCTGGAAATTTAAGTGCCTTCATTTTTAAATTTATTTTTTTCTAAAATATATTTGTATAAGGCTCCTGTGTGAAACAAAGAATTACAGTAAATTGATTTTTGACTGAGCTTTCAGTTATTTTATGTGTTTTTGCCTGATATTATTTACTCTCTGAGAACACTAACAGGCCCCTTTTGAACTCCAGAGCCTTTTGCTGTACTTAGCACTAACACATGGGCATTCACTCAATTAATTGATCCCTACTTTTCATAGGTGTTGGAGAAGGTGTCACTTAGCCAATCAATCTCTAATTTTATTACAGAAGTCATCTCTCTCATTCTGATCACCCACTGGCTCAGTCTACATTTAAGGAGAAAAAAATGAAATAAGCTGTGTATTTACATTTGACATTTGGTTCTTTGTAGGGATGCAATCTGGAGACATGTGGTATGAAGAAAATAGTGCGTCTAGGAGGTTACGAATACATAGAAGCAGGATACAAAAATGCTGGTTGGGTTATTATGAATATTAGCCTAGCACTAAGTCAATATTCTAAATTCCTGCTGTATCTTCATAGAGGTTCTCCAGGAATGTAAACTATCCCCTGGGTGCACATTAAACACTTTCAAAGCTACATTCACTCTTTGAGGCTTCTGTGGAAATAAATTCATTAAATTGGACTTCCCTGCTAGACTGAAAGACTGAATGGTTTCTTTAAGTGCTCCTTAAGTAAGGGAAAGATGACTTTTCGACAGTTTATTGATTTGGCAACCATTCTGAATCCATTTACAGAAAAATAAGGAGAGGGACCTTTTTTGGCTGAATACCCCCACTCTTGCTCCATGTTTCTAACCAAGGCCAATAGCTCTAGAGAAGGCAAGCCTGGGAAACTTATCACAAGAAGAATTTAGTGGCTCGGAGCATGATGACGCTTGCCCATCTTTAGCTTTTTGCGTTCCCGTGTAACACATCAACCATGGAGGAATGCCTGGGCAGAGCAGAGGGAAGTTGGGAAATAGAGACACAGAGAAGTAATGAGAAAGATCAGGAAAATACATGGAAACAACTGTGGGATTCCAGGTTGGTCACAAACCCACAATGAATAGGTAGGTCTAGCAAAAAGTATTCCAGGTTAGGAAATAAATACATCGCTTTCCCTTAATTACGAACATATCTCTTTTGCAAATAGATTTAAGGGAGAGAAATAAAGGGTTCACATGTGATCTTGAACAGTCAAAGACAGTAATAAAAAGGGTGGTAAGTAGAGTTTCACTGTACCTGAAGAAAGATGATTAGAGGCCATTGGGTGTTAAAATAGGACCATGGATCTTTAAATATAAACGTGGAAGTAAACTGGTGAAAAAAAAAAAGATATATGAACATTTTTGAAAGGAAGTTTAAAAAGAATCTGAGAATTTTTAGATCAGGTGGTAGAGACATATAAGGGGGAAAGAGGAACGGGTAAAGGGACACGAAAATCAACTAAAATGTATATTGAAAAGTTAAAATAAAATAAAATAAAAACTGAAGGACAAAAAAAACCCAAAAAGCTACCGAGGTCATGGCCTTGCACCCAACTTACCTTCCAAGTTCCCTTTGTAGACCTGCACATGGGGGATGATGCAGGGAGTATTACAAACTTAGAGTAAGATTGAGCTTGGGACAAAATTTAGGAAGATTTGCTGCAAACTTTAGCAGAAATGTAAACAGCCTTAAGAAAAAAAAAAAGCACTGAAGATTGACATAGGATTGCCTCTGAAGCCAAAGCTATATGCCTCAGAAATAAATGAGTCTTAGAGAGTCAAGATAATGCTAGGAATCTCACCAAAATATCGTTTTACAATATAATCTTTTACTGGGACCTAGGAAGTCTACTTACAGGACACTACTAAAGACACATTTAAAAATGTAAAGAATGCTTTATATACACATGTATTTACCAGAGGTTTATCTATAATTGTGAAACAGTTAAAGGAATGGCATTTTTTAGAAGATCTAAAAATGAGATATACAAATCCAGGCAACAACAGAAAAAAAAAATGTTGTTACATTTTAAATACAGGCTGTAATATACAGTATAGATATTTTAAAATTTTTAGTATTTGTAAAACAAACAAACAAAAAACCTAAGCATAAAAACATAAAAACAAGCACTTACTGGAAAGTCACGGTCAAAAGCTTTGCATTTGGGTGATAGGACTACAGGTTTTTGCCGTTATCATTTTCCCTGTGTCCTTCCTCCTCTGCTTTCTCGTCTTCTAGTTTTTAATTTTTAAGTTTAGTTAATAAGGTTCCATTATTTTTTAAATGAATTTTTTTAAAAAACAGTGGGGTAGAGGTAAAAGCCCCCCCTGAGGAGGATGGGTGGTCTAAGATGGTGGTTCTCAATTTGAGCCTGCATCAGAAAAATCTGAAATCCACGATTCTGTAGGTCTGAGGCAGGACCAGAGACTTTGCATTTCTCACCCATTTGCAGATGATACTGACGACGCTGATCTACGGACCACACTTTGGGAACCACTGCTCTAAGAGAAAACTTTCATTCCTCATGAAATTTCAAGATTTTACCTACCTGTGCAGTCATTCCTGTAGTGTTGAAATTGCCTCTACAAAGCTACTAAACATTTTGCCCTTAACTTTTATCTAAGGTCAAAGTAAATCTGACACTTCTTATTTTCTTGGGAAGGGAAATTGAGAAACATTATTTTTTTGTGTGTCAAGGTGTCTTTAAAAAGGTCTGGGAAATACTTTCACTGAACAAATAGGAAAGAATTTAATCCTTCTTTATTACTTTTCTTTATTAAACAATAGGAACTGATTTTTAATGATACATTTGTATCTCTCCTTTATTCTCGGATTTAAAATGATTTCTAAAAATAAAGGAAGGGCATGAGATAAAAAGATGCAAATAAATAGGTACAGAAATTGGGACTACATAACCCAGACAGCGTAACCCTGTCTTCCTTACTTTGGGAATGTTTGCATTTAACATTGTACAAAGCATCCCTCAGGCTTGTTTTCCTGTATTTTTTCTGTATTTAATCTCCTCTTACTCCCTTCATAGCAGCTTTGAGGACTTTTGCTAATATTTTTTCCTTTCTATCCCCAACTCCCTAAATAGCTACAGCTAATTATAGAAAGATGTTTATATTCCTATTCCTCACATAATTAATCTTTGACTAAATATAAATAAATACAAGCGTATGTTCAACTTAATATTTAAGAACAAGAATATTTAAGTGTACTGTCCCAATATAGTTCTAAATATTTGTTTGAATATCTCTACAAAGCCTTGAGAAACACAAGCTTCAAGAATACGAAAACCTCTCCAAGATCAAATAAAAGTGCTATAGGCATTATAATAAACTTCATTCAATGTCTGAAATTTAACCAGCTGAAAATGTTTGTTTTTCCTTTGCAAGCAGCATTCTATTCAACTTTTAGAAATGAGGATCCTGTCCTATAGTGGAAAAGTAACATATTGTCCTATATATCGAGCAAAATGTCCTTGACTCACCTGTCCTTCAGAGGAGTTTGCCTTTGGGTACCAGCTACTTAGCGTATATTAAAGGAGCATATTCCAGTAATTTTGTTTTGGGGCTTAAAAGGCCAGAACCTTCTTTTTGTTCAGCCTAAAGAAAAATGTCACTCTTATTTCTAATGTACTGGCTCCTACTTAACTAAACTCCAGAAATGCTAGTCTCCTGGTGCATAATTATGGACAGCCTAAGAGCACAAAAAGAAAGAAGCAATTGTAAAATTAGTGATTGAACTAATTAAACATATTAGCAAAAAAGAATATTATGATCCAGGAGCAAGTAGGTCAACAGCAAATCCAAGTGAGACACAATGTACTGAAAATACCTGCTTGCTTCTTGCTGATTTTGGCAACATATGACTATAACCCAAATAATCATAAAACTACACTAAAAATCATTAAAACTAAATTGGCAGAATCTGTGAAACAATAGAAGCCTATTTAAGGGAGATGTTTTTATGCTGTTTTTTAAACAGCAAATCGCATGACTGGTGTTTGCTTACTTATTGAGGCAGTTAGGGATAATGTTTTCAGAGTTGACACATTATCAATTCAAATCAGTCAGTCAATATACAGATGGAATTTGTCGTTGATATGGTTCAGAGTGGTATGGAACCCATGTGCAAGCTCAGAATGAAGTATTGATGGAAATTGTTTTTAAAACATATTTGTTAGGTTCTCCTGGGTACAGAGTCCTGAATAAGACCCTGGAGAAACAGATAAATTATAAATATCTCTGAGAAATATTGTATACAAAGATAAATGAACAGTAACGTGGAAAGAATTCAATGTGTTTGTATTCCACTTTTTAAGGGAAACATGACATAATTGGTACAAAGTTTGCCCACTAGAGGGGAGTGAGCACCCACCAGGGGTCAGATGCTTGGTGGAAACATTACCTCATTTAATCCTCACAATAGTTTTGAGAGGCATTTTATGTCACTTTACAAAAGGAGGACAAAATGAATCTCAAGGTGTTTAAACAATGGTCTCAAAATAGCATTGTTAGTGGGAATCAGAACCAAGATACGGAGCCAGAATTGCCTGGATTTTTCCTGTAACGTGCAGGGCTGCCATACAACAGTCTCCCCATACTTTGGAGACTCTCTCATTCAGTTACTCGATGATGTATCTTTGTTAAGTCAAAGATCACTCTGTTCTTAGGAAACTCCTCAAATCTCATTTCCTGAAGTATTAAATATATTCAGGCAGCTTTCAGACCAAGAGGCACTTTCTACAGGCACTTGGACACACTTAGGAAGCCATCCATTAAACCTTACACATTTTCTATAAACAAAACAAAGGAAAATGAAGTAATTCTGAAGAGATACATAAAAACAGTTTAATCCCAATGTCTGAGGACAACTATTTCATGAGACCACACAGTGTACAGAAAAATTCTTTTGGAATATTATTACTCGTATCTAACCAAGCTGGATCTTGGAATGATAGTGGAATGCTATGTAATAAGTACACAACATTCCAGCTGTAAGGTGTAAGTGTAATGATCATAGTATACATTTGTGTACTTATTCCACAAACATTCGCTGCGTATTCACTGTGTGTGAGTACTCACCCACTTACACCTTACACGGCCAAAGGCATTCAGAATCTTGCCACTTGCCACTGCATGCTTGCATTTCCATGGGCATTTTAGCATCCTTACCTATTTTAGACCTACTTATTTTTCAAGATTCAGTTCAAGTGGTACCTATTCCATGAAGACTTTCTTTTTATCCTCATCCACATGTAATCTTTCATTCCCCTGTTATCATTCTCAATACCATTTTATTTATAGCCCTATATGGTAATGCATTATATTTATTTATGTATATTGATTGATTCAACAAATATTCATTGAATGCTTTCTAAATGTTACTCTATCTAAGTCACTGCTAAATGCTGAGTCTACAGAAATTAAAATTACACAAAGATGCCCCAGCTTTGGTTCATAGCCTGGTGTAAGATGCTCAGCTTTATGCCTTGTGCAATACTGAAAGTTCCTTGATGTTTCAAGTTATATCTTGTTCATTTCTGAAAGCACTGCGTAAACCAGCACAAGATTTTTCCCATAGTTACTTTCAAAAGTAGTTGCCTTACTTAATTGGATTAAAAATAACAGGTAATATTCGCAATAAAAAAAACACTGTATAAGGAGATTGCAGCATTTGTATCATTATCTTGTTATTTCATGGTATGTGAAAGTAAGATTTTTCTCTTTCTAGAGTATCAAACTAGGAATTGACTAAGTAGATGGAATTCCATGTTTACAAGCATATGTGAGAGCTCACTAGATCTTTAAGTGAATGCAATCTGACATTAAATGGATTTTGAACATATTATTGGTCAAATTTAATCCCGAGAAACAATAAATAAATTACATAATGAAAATGCCTTAGGCAGTATACTCACAAGGGAATGCCCACATACAACAATTGATAGCACACAAAAACAGTATCCATTTCTTTCTCCCACTGTTACAAATGCATACACCTGTATTTTTCTTCAAATGAAAAATGATGAAATAGTGAAGCTTATTTCAAGGTTGATTTAAGTTTGGTATGAGTAGAAGAGTTGATTCCATATTTTAGCCAGCCTAAGTCACATTGTTTTAAAGTCCCAAAGTGGGTCATCTGTTTTTTTTCAATACTTTTCCTATCCTTTTAAGTTCTTACTCCTTATAGCTGATTTCCAGGTCCAAATGATTTGCTATCTTTAAAGTCTTCTTCCACCCATCACTTTGGAGAAAATACTATGTGTATATTACTCTTTGAAAGAGTTTTGTTTCATCGACATAACAGGGTCATATAGAAGGTCTAGAAAAAATGAGTTTGTGTTTTATTTTTTTAAAAGGCCTTTTCTAGTAAAGATTGATGTTTTCCATAAATCAAGTTGGTTATGAGATAATATGTTAACCCAAATTTCATCTTTTATATCCTACTCACTTCTGATATTTCTCTAGTTAAGAGAGAAAATTCAAATGATTATGTTTGGTCAGTTTCCCACTGAAAGATAAACAAAAATAAGTCACGTTGTGCAAATGGGATAGACATTTTTTGAATTTTTAAAAAGTAAACTAAATAAAAATAATTTACTAATTCTACTGCCTGATAAACTTATAGATTTTGTTAGGATTTTCCTGCAATCTTTGAGGCATGAGGCAGAGGAAGAGTAAGGAGTGAAAAAGATGAAAATGGAAACAGAGGAGTTCAGGAACAAAAGAAAAAATAAGCAAGAGGAAGTAGAGTGGAGGAAGGAAGCTGGTGCTATATGCCCAAAAGATGCCAGTGAGAAAGTCTCCTTCTTGGAAGTTGAGTATTAGTTCTTGCTCAGGTTCTAATATTAGAGTGAATGGGAGAAGTCTGTTTAGCTTTCCAAACTGCTATTGAAAGTAAGCAGGAAGGGGTGACAAGGTAGTAAGGCATTCACTCCTGGTCAAACTTAAGACTCTTCTTTAGGATTCTGGGAACTCTCTTCCAGTCACCTCAGTAGTAGAAGAGAATGTATTCAAAAGCTTTTAATCACCCATCTCCTGCCGAACGTTTCTGCAGGTGTGCCAGTCAGCAGTTTGGGCCAATATATCTCATCAAAAATCTTCATTATCTTTGCCTATATTCTTTTTTTTATTCCCAGCTTCATATTTTGAAATTTTTCTTTTTCTTTTTTTTTTTTTTTCTTTTTTTGCACTTGGCCAATATGAATCCAAACCCTTGACCCTGTTGTTACAAAGCTTCTGCATGGCAAGGAAACAATCAACAGAGTGAAACAACAACTTACAGAGTGGGAGAAAAATTTTGCTAACTATGCATCTGACAAGGGATTAATATCCATAATATACAAGGAACTCAAGCAATTATACAAGAAAAAAACAACCCAATTAAAAAATGGGCCAAGGAGCTGAATAGACATTTTTCAAAGGAAGACATACAAATGGCCAACAGGTACATGAAATAATGCTCGACATCACTAGTCATCAGGGAAATGCAAATTAAAACCACATTGAGATACCACCTCACCCCAGTTAGACTGGCTATAATCAAAAAGATGGTGAATAACAGATGCTGGTGAGGGTGTGGAGAGAAGGGAATGCTCCTACACTGTTGGTGCGATTGTAAATTAGTACAACCACTATGGAAAACAGTATGGAGGTTTCTCAAACAACTACAGATAGATCTTCCATACAATCCAGCAATCCCACTTCTCGGTACATACCCAGAGGAAAGGAAATCATCATATCGAAGGGATACCTGCATTTCCATGTTCGTCACAGCTCTGTTTGCACTAGCCAAGACATAGAACCAACCTAAATGTCCATCGATGGATGATTGGATAAGGAAACTGTGGTATATATACACCATGGAATACTACTCTGCCATAAAAAAGAATGAAACACTCCCATTTGCATCAACATCAATGAACCTGGAGAAACTTATGTTGAGTGAAATAAGCAAAGCACAGAGGGATAAATACCCAATGTACTCACTCATATGTGGGAGCTAAGAGAGAAAGAAGGAAGGAAAGAAAGACCACAGTAGTGTATTGGACTTGCAGAGGGAGAGAACATTCCTTGGGTTACAAAGTGAAGTGAGGGGGAAAGAGGGAGGTAGAGAGGGGTTGGGAATAATTGGGTGGGGGACACAGGGTACAAATGCAATTTGTGGTAATGGGTATGCTGACAGTATGAATCTGGCCCTCACATCATGGGCACGAGGGGCGACAATCAGCTCTGTATCTCATGAATATTCCTAACCAATAAAAAATATTTTAAAGACACTGTGCTCTAACCAACTGAGCTAACAGGTCAGCCCGTGTATTTGGATGTGTTTTTTTGAAGCTGGCCAGTATGGAGAATATCTTGGATAATTTTCAAACTGATAGAAAAGTTGAAAGATTAGTAAAATTAACATTTAAATATTTTTGACATATATTCACCAATTGTTAGCATTTTATCATGTTTTCTGTCTCTGAGGGTGTGTGCATGTATGCACGTGTGTATGTATATATGTATCTGCATGTTGAATGAGTCAGACTTTATTTCGGAACAACTCGAAAATTAGTTGCAGAAATTATGACGCTTCACCCTTAAATATTTTGTCATGCATCTCATAAGAACATCATCCTACACCAGAAAATTAACAACTCCATTTACTATCCAAAATGTCCCCAATTGTTCCACAAAGCATTTTATACCTTTTTAAAAATACAGGATTCAATGAATGTCAAAAAAACATTGCATTTGATTTTTATGTCTTTTTAGCCTCTGTTAATTTAGGTGTCATAAACCTTTATATTTGTTTTGTTTGTCAATACTTTTTTTTTCTTTTTTTTTTCTTTTTCTTTTTTTTTTTTAATACAAGCAAGTTATTTTGCAGAACAGATCACCTTTTGGATTTTCTGATTGCTTTCTTGTGAATTTTTAGTTAAACATATTTGGGACAAATAACATAGGTGTTATTACTTTTTATTACATCACATTAGGAGGCACAAAATATTAGGTTGTCACACTCATAGTGAAGTTAAGTTTGATTGTTTGGTTAAAAGACTGACTGACAGATCTCTCTATTCAGAAAGGTACATTTTCCCCTATAAAATTATATTAGTAAAAATTTGTGAAGTGAATCAATTCAGTTTGACTAACTGTCATATTTTCCAACCACATTTTAACTAAAATGTTTAGCATCTACTGAAGAAATTTGTCTGATCCACTTACTACATTGAAGGTTGTCAATCATGATTTTCTAGTTCTATCATTCCTTTTACATTTACTTATTAATATATTTCTGAAAAGAAGTGCTTTAATTTACACCTTCCCGCTGTTTCACAGGTATCGCTACCAACTCATAGATGTTTGTGTTAATGTGTTTACCACAATATTTATGATAATTTTTTTTTTTTTTTTTTTTTTTTTTTTTTTTGTCTTTTTCCGTGTCTGGCAACGGATCGCAACCCTCAGTGCTGCCCCCGCACCGGACCGGGGACCGGCAACGGGATTGCAACCCTCGGTGCTGCTCCCTCGCCTCGCTCAGCCAGTGAGCGGGAACTGGTCTGCATGTGGGATCCGAACCCTCAGGCGGGAGCGCCGCCGCACTTCCCAAGCGGCGCACTTATCCAGTGCGCCACCAGGCCGGCCCCTATGATAATTTTTTTTGATGCTCAAACTGTCCAACTTGTGGCCACAGGGAGCCCCTTCACAGTCTTCCATGTTTTTTTTTAAATGACCCTCTTGTTTGTTTTTGCTTTCTGCCACATAATACTCTAGGTTCCCCTTGTGTTTTTCTTGCCCCAGACATGAACTTGGCCACTTTCCAAATAAGCCTCGGTTTTTTTAATGGAACTAGAACTTAGAAATCAGTATGTGGGAGCTAGATGTGCTCCTTGGTAATGGGGGTGTCATTGCTTTGAGATTCTATTAGTAGCAAGAGTTATATGCATACACACACACAAATATAATACTATATACATATATATATACATATGCATGTGGGGGTTGCTAATTAGGGTAGTAACACTATGCACTCTTACCAGAAGTATATGACAGTGCTTGTTGCCCCACACTTTTTCCAACAGAACATCCCATAAAGCTTTTATAATTTTGCCAATCTGGTATATGAGAGATGACATCTCAGGATAGTTTAATTTTTATTTCCCTTGTTGAAAGTGAAGCGTGAGCACTTGGAAAATGATACCTCCAGCCTGCATTAGAAAATTCTCCAAATATATCAGAGTTGTAAATGTATAATTGCAATCATACAAGTGTTGGAAGACTTTCCTTTATAACCTGAGTGCAGGGAAAGGCTTTCAGACTATAATTTAGAATCCAGAACCTATAGAAAAGATTCATGAGTGGGGACGCATTGATGCTTTTCATGAAATAAAAATCACATAAGCACAATCAAAAAACAACAAACTGAAGAAAATATTTTCAATTAATATCTCTAGTATACAAAGAGCTCTTAAAAATCAAGAAGACAAGGATCAATAACATGATATAAAACTGGGCAAAAGACTTGAAGAGAAAGTTCACAGAAAATGATATACAAGTGCCTCAAACATGTGGTTATGTTACTAACTTAAAGCCTACAGATAATCTATTCCTTTACAGGTTCTACGCAGGCAATACACTTTCTGTAATGAGCAGAAGAGACTGAATGGAGCACACATCAAAAATCAAAGTTAACATAATAAAACTGAAAAAGGAGACATTACAACCAATACCACAGAAATAAAAAATCATTAGAAACTATTATAAACAACTATATGCCAACTAATTTGAAAACCTGGAGGAAATGGATAAATTTTTGGACACATACAGCCTATCAAGACTGAACCAAGAAGAAATGAACAGACCAATAACAAGCAGCGAGATTGAAGCAGTAATCAGCAGTCTCCCAACAAAGAAAAGCCTAGGACCAGATGGCTTTACCGCTCAATTCCACCAGACTTTTAAAGAGGAATAAATACCAATTCTCTTCAAAGTATTCTAAAAAACTGAAACAGAGGCCATTCTCCCACACTCATTCTATGAGACCAGCATCACCCTGATGCCAAAACCAGACAAAGGTACAACAAAATTAGAAACTAACAGACCAATATCTCTGATGAACATAGACAAAAAAAAAATCAACAAAATATTAACAATCAGAATACAGCAACACATCAAATAATTATACACCATGATCAAGTGGAATTCAACCCAGGGATCCAAGAATGGTTCAACATAAACAAGACAAAGAATTTGATATACCACATCAACAAAATCAAGGACAAAAAGCACATGATTATCTTAATAGATGCAGAAAAAGCATTTGACAAAATTCAACATCCCTTCATGATAGAGACTCTCAGCAAATTAAGCACAGAAGGAAAGTATCTCAACAAAATAAAAGCCATATAAAACAAACCTACCACCAATATCATCCTGAATGAATGGGAACTAGACAAGGGTCTCCACTCTCACCACTCCTATTTAACATAGTATTGCAAGTACTAGCCAGAGAAATCAGAGAAAGAAATAAAGGGTATCCAGATTGGGAAAAAATCAAGTCAAACTGTCTCTGTTTGCAGATGATAAGATCCTATACATAGAAGAACCTAAAGACTCGGGGCCGGCCCGGTGGCGCACTGGATAGTGCGCTGCTTGGGAAGCGCGGCGGCGCTCCCGCCCGAGGGGTCGGAGCCCACAT
>NW_007729685.1:201242-216871 GCF_000696425.1 Galeopterus variegatus
CGGAAAAAAAAAAAAAAAAAAAAAAAAAAAAAAAAAAAAAAAAAAAGAAAGAAGAACCTAAAGACTCTACCAAAAAACTCATTGAGCTGATAAACAATTTCACTAAAGTTGCAGGATACAAAATCAATATGCAAAAATCAGTAGCTTTTTTACATACCAATAATGAACTAGCAGAAAAAGACATCAAGAAAATTAGCCCATTTTCAATAGTCACCAAAAAAATAAAATATCTAGGAAACATTTAAACAAGGAGGTGAAAGATCTCTACAACAAGAACTACAAATCACTGCTGAAATAAATTAAAAAGGACACAGAAAGATGAAAAGACATTCCATGCTCTTGGATTGGAACAATTAACATAGTAAAAATGTCCATACTACCCAAAGAGATCTAGAGGTTCACTGCAATCCCCATCAAAATACAAATGACATTCTTCAGAGAAACAGAAAAAATGATCCTTACATTCATATGGAGCAACAAAAGACCCCAAATAATCAAAACAATCCTGAGCAAAATGAAACATAAAGCCAGAAGCATAGCACTACCTAACTTCAAATTATACTACAAAGCTATAATAAGCAAAACAGCATGGTACTAGCATATAAACAAACACTCAAACCAATGGAACAGAATAGAGAAGCTGGAAATCAACCCACATACTTACAGCCAACTGATATTTGACAAAAGCAACAGGAACATACATTTGGGAAAGAACTACTTCTTCAATAAGTGGTGCTGGGAAAATATGTAGAAGAATGAAACTAGACCTGTACCTCTCACCATACACCAACATCAATCAAAATGGATTAAAGACTTATATTTAAAACCCAAAACTATAAAACTATTAAAAGAAAACACAGGGGAAACACTTCAGGAGGTGGGACTGAGCAAGGACTTTATGGACAAGACCCCAAAAGCACAGGCTACAAAAGAAAAAATAAACTAATGGGATTATATCAAACTAAAAAGCTTCTGCACAGCAAAAGAAACAGTTAACAGAGCAAAAAGATAACCTGCAGAATGGGGGGAAATATCCACAAATTTTGCATCCTGTCAGGGATTAATATCCAGAATATGCGAGGAACTCAAACAACTCAACAGTAAAAAAAGACGAGTAACCCAATTAAAAAATGGGCAAAGGAGCAGAATAGACATTTCTCAAAGGAAGACATACAAATGGCCAAGACACATTTAAAAATGCTCAACATCACTAATCATCAGGGAAATGCAAATCAAAACCACACTGAGATATCATCTCACTTCAGTTAGACTTGCCAGTATCACAAAGACAGAAAATAACAAATGCTGGTGAGGATATGGGGAACGGGGAACCTTCCTACACTATTGGTAGGATTGTAAATTAGTGCAGCTATCATGGGAAACAGTATGGAAATTCCTCAAACAACTACAGATAGAACTGCCGTATGATTCAGTAATCCCACTGCTGGGTGTAAACCCAAAGGAATGGAAATCGTGGTGTCAAAGAGATACCTGCACTCCCATGTTTATTGCAGCTCTATTTGCAATAGTCAAGATGTGCAACCAATCTACATGTCCATCAACGGGCAACTGGATGAGGAAAATGTGGTATGTATACACAATGGAATACTACTCTGCCATAAAAAGGAATGAAATTCTGCCATTCGCAGCAACATGGAAGAGCTCAGAGGAAATGATGTTAAGTGAAATAAGCCACTTACAGAAAGAGAAAAACAGCATGTCTTCACTCATAAATGGGAGCTGAAAGAAAGAAATTAACAAAAAAGAAAGAAAGAAAGATACAACACTCACAATAATTCCTTGAACTCTCAAAAGGAGAGAACAGAACTGAGATCAGGAGAGGTGGGAAAGGGGGAGGAGAAGTTAGGGAGAAATTGGTAAAGGGCCACAAAAAATGTTTACATTGTGTAATGATAAAATAAAAATAAATAAAATTAAAAAACAAAAACAAAAACAAAACAAAACGCCTTTTAAAAAAATGACTATAATAGAACTGTGTGAGGAGGAAGTGATGTAAAACTAACATCTGCATGATTTTGGCTAATGGGGCTTTTTAACCATCAAATATTATAAGAAGATACTGTGGAATGAATGTCCCCCCCAAACTCACTAAAGCTGACAGTGTGTCCCCCAAAGTTCCAGGTATTGGAAACTTGGCCCCCACTGTGACAGTGTTGAGAGGGTGGGAAAATCCTATTATTGTAATTGAAAGGTGGGGCCTTGAGGAGTTTAGATTGCAGGACCATGACATAGTGAATGGATTAATAACGGTGGTCTGGGGTGTGGTTCTAGGGCTTTAAAAGGAGAGAACAGGTTAATCTCTCTCTCTCTCTCTCTCTGCTCCACCATTCTGCCATGTGACACTATGCATTGCTGGAGGGTCACCTCATCAGATGTGTTCCTTGGACTTTGGACTTCGCACGCTCAAACTGTAAGCAATAAATTTTGTTTTTTTACAAATTACCTAGTTCGAAATATTTTGTTATAAGCAACAGAAATGGACTAATACAGAAGACTATTTAAAAAATAAAGAGACCTCCCCCCAAAAAAAGATCAACTAGAAAATTTAGGTATTTACAATCTGGAACAGTAAATAAAGAAAATTAAATGGTATAATTACTAAAGAAAAGAGAAAAAAAAATGTGTTGAAACACAAAGTGTTATTTTTAAAAATTCTAAACAAAAGTTAAGCAATTCAAATCAATAGAGAAAAAAATAGAACAAAGGGAGAAAGTAACTTCAAAAGTCAAAGCAGCTATGAAAAGACACAAAGAACCCTTAAATGCATATTATTAAGTGAAAGAAGCCAGTTTGAAGAGGCTACATATTGTATGATTCCAACTATATGACATTCTAGAAAAGGCAAAACTATGCCAAAAAGAGGTAATGCCAGAAAAAGGACCAAGCAATATTCTTGGGAGGAAACAAGCTCATACACAAGCTCTCACTGACTTTGAAATTAAAGTAAATTTAAGTTAAATACAAATAAGCCAAATGGTTCTGATAGCAGAATTGACTCAAGATCTTTCAGGAAGCATTAGTGCCAGTGAACTAAACACAATAAGGAGAAAAACTAAAATAAATAAAATCAAATACATGCAAGTTTAAATATAAAAAGAAATACAAGTTTGAGTATAAAACAATGAACCCCATCCATTCACCCAAATTATCTTTCATTGTTGAAAGAAAAAAGGGGGGGGGGGCAATAGGGTGTTTTAAAAATACTACTGAGAGCATCTGAAAACACCAGTAAAAGTTTCAGTAGCTCAGAGACTTCTAGATATCATGTAAATTGGAGAAAAATAATTCCTCTTTTTTTTTTTTTTGGTTTAAAGATTACTGTATTAGTCTGTTTATTAGTCTGTTTTTGATTTAAAGGTTACTGTATTAGTCTGTTATCGGAATACCTGAAACTGGGTAATTTATGAAGAAATAAAATTTATTTCTTATAGTTCTGGAGCTGGGAAGTCCAAGGTTCAGGTAGCATACCTGGTGAGGACCTTCTTGGTGTAGAGTCTCTACAGCAATGCAGGGTGTCACATGGCGAGAATGACAAGAACTCTTTAATGTGCTCACTTGCTTTCCTTACAGCCATCGGTGCCCCTCTGTGACAACCCACTAAACCATTAACCCATTACTCTACGAATGGATTACTCTATTCAGAATGACATAGTCATCATGATCCAATCACCTCTTAAAGTCCCCATCTTTAAACCCTGCCATAGTCTGATTTCCCACCCTCTTAACACTGTTACAATGGAGAACAAATTTCAATGAGTTTGGAGGGGACACTCAATCCACATCAGTTACCCTCCTGATAATAAGAAACCAACAAGCTGCAACTATTTGTAGCACAAATTTTAATGGGGAAAAGTTCCTATGCAGAATATTCCTGAGAATGTCAAATTCTCTTCACTTACATTAATCTAGCAAACCAGACAAGTAAAAATCCACTAACAATTTCTGATTACTTAATTGTAACATGATATACGAATTCTCCACAGGCATCCCTAAACCCACCACTCTCTTTTGTGGCTGCCTGTACACATCCACTTTGGAAGGCAGAATTCTACCCCCACCCTCATATCCTGTGCCCCAATACCAAGAACATTTGAATATTAGATATCATGCTCGTGAACATGCTATGTTGGACGACCAACTGGTCTATGGTGATGTAATTAAGGCTACTAATCAGCTGACATTAACATAGATTATTCTGGACCATCAGGATGGACCCAATGTAATCACATGTGCCCTTAGAGGCAGAGGAATTAAAAAATATTCGAAGCCTGAGAAGGGCTAGATGTGCTACTGTTCCTGAGAGATGGAGAGGACCAAGTGAGAATAAAGAAATGCAGGTGGCCTCTAGGAGTTGAGAATGGCCCTTTCTAGTAACCAGCAAGGACAGGGACCTGAGTTCTACAACCCTAAGGAGCTTAATTTTGACAACAACCTGAATAATCTTGAAGGCAATTCTTCCCTAGAAACTCCAAACATAAACCCAGCCTGTCTGATACATCTCTTTTGGTCTTCGTAACTCTGAGCTGAACCTGCTAGACTTCTGACCTACATAACATTACAGTAATAAATCTGTGTTTTTTCAAGCCACTACATGTGCAGTAATTTGTTATGCACAACTGGAAATCTAATACACCACAGAAAGAGTACCACACCAAGGGCTCTCCTCCAAAATTCCAAGTCAAAGAACAATAACTCTCTCCATTACTCTCCTTAGGAAGCACCCACACACACACCCCTTCATAGTCATCTGCTCAATGGTAATATATTACTGTACTTGCTCTCCAACAGCCATCTCATGCTGTTTCATGAGCTGTTTGTTGACTCTGTGTGCTGAGCTGTGGGAACTTCGACTCCAAGGTAACTTATGTGTCTTAAGCAGTTTCTCTGCTTCCCTGTCACTGCCTAGGACTACCCCTGCTACCCTACCTGTGACCTCTTCTTTGTTGTAGCAGTTACCACACCCTTCTGTCACAGTGCACGGCTTCCACTGCTGAGGTCTATGCTCTACCACACACTCTATTGCTCCTGACGTAACTACCACCACCATGCCCATCACCATCCACAAGCTGGAAAGGCTCTCTGTTTAGCTCTCTTCCCTGGCTTCCCAGCTAGGAAATCAAAGACAGAGGAATTTTGAGCTCTCCACCTTTCCATTTCCTGGCATGAGGTCCATGGTAGAGAGTGAAGGAGGAAGCTCCTTGATATCTCTTATAAGGACATTAATTCCATTGTGAGAGCTCCACCCTCATAATCTCATCTAAACCTAATTATCTCTCAAAGGCCATCTCCAAATGTGATCACCTCAAGTGCTAGGGGTTCAAAATGTAAATTTTGAGGGGGCACGATTTGGTCTTATTTTCTAGAAAAAACAGGATGAGACTTTTTATTTTTCCCAAGGAACTGTCCATTTAAAAATAATGAATACTTTATCTCAGAATCCTGATTCGGGACCTGACAACTATTCTCTGTGTCCTTTTCAGTACAAGGATAGCCTTCTCTCTGTTTAACTCTCATCCTCCTCTTTATCACTATTCCAACCTTCCATCTGGAGCAATGTCTTTGTTCCTGCTGTACAAGATCAAAGCATATGTAAAAGGTTTGCAGCTATTAATTCATGTTCTTCTCTTTTCCCCATATAATTCAGTGGCTTGAATTTCTCAGAAAAATATTTTCTATCAACCAATAATTGGTGAAATGGATCTACAATTGAAACATAAGAGGCTGTAAACTAGGAATCAGAGACCTTTTCCTGGAAAAGTCCAGATAATAAATGTTTTAAACTTTAGGGGTCTCTGTCCCAACTACTCAACTCTGCCCTCACAGTTTGGAAATGGCCATGAAACCGGGGAAGAAACCCCAACCTCCCCTAGCTACCCCTCTGACCCTAGCCTGAAGAAAAACTGCTTGACCAAGCAGGACAGGCTGGATTCCCAGGAGTAAAAGTAAGATAAGAGTAGAGTCTGATTAAACAAACTTCCTTAGGCTAAGACTTGATTTGAAGGTCAGAATGTTTGTTCCTTAAATAAATGCCTTATGGCTTAGGATAACATCTGTAATGCCAATCTCGAGTTGTCTTTGCAGATCACAGACAACTACAAGCCTACTTTGAAGCACACACACCCTGGACCCTAAGGTGCCCTGGAAAATATCAGTCAAGATGCCAGAAATAATTATGCTGCCTTCACTGCTGACCAATCAAATTCACACAGGACTCCTGGGACCCCCCACCCAAGGTTTTGCTCTATAAATGCCAGTGATTCTAAGCTATCAGGGAGCCCAGGGTCTTAAAGTCTCCTTTTAAGCTCTTTTGAATTGCAGTCAAATAAATGCTAATTTTTCATGCTGCAAATTTTGACACGAAAGATTTCTTAGATATGGGGGCAGCTGAAGAACCCGCTATAGAGGCTGCAATTAGAAGTGTATATAATTTTTACATGTCACAAAATATTATTCTTTGTTTGATTTTTTCAACTGCGTAAAAATGTAAAAACCACTTTTAGCTTGTACTCTGTAAAAAATCTGATAGCAAGCCAGATTTGGCCCTTGGGCTGTGGTTTGCCCATTCATGCCATAAGCTAAGGGAAAGAAGCTTCAAAAGGATCAAGATTCTCTAACCACTTTTTCCTTTACATGTTTCTCTCCACTGTCCCAGAGCCTTTGCTGTAGTCTTATTTAAATGTTCCCCTTGTGCCTCAGCTGTTCTGTTGGGAATTCTATGGCAAGACAGAATATTGAAGAGAAAGCAGGGCCCTCAGGGCCTGGCTGATAGTACGAAAGCCCTTAAGGGAAGGTTCTATTCAAAAGGAAAGTCAACTTCAAAGTCTAGGTGAGGACTGTTGCAAGCCACATGGAGATCCTCCTTTTGTTGCCATTTTGGAGGATTAGGGTTTGTGTTTATTAATGTTAAGGTTTCAGATTTTCCTTATACTCACTGGGCCTTTCCTTTTAGTTTTTTTCCTGGTCCTCATGATTAATTTCTTCCTTCAGGCATCATTCCAAATAAGATAGCACTATTTCCTTACTTGAACCATAAATTTTCTAGGATTCACAGAGATATAAAAACTGCAATTGGAGCTTTGGTTTCACACTAGTGTTAGCTCCTGATTGTATTTTGGACATTACCTCCATTGATTCTTCACTTTTGCTATGATTGTTCTGCATCTGTGTGTATGTTTGTGTATGTGGGGATGTGAAGACTCTGGTTATTTTTACAGCACTCTTTCCAGTGCCTGATCCTTGTAGCCTTCCTAAATTTGCAACTTAGAATGCACATTAGGTTTGAAGTTGAACCATGTGAAGTTTGATAGGTTTTGAACATAACCAGCACAATTTTAGACAAGGCCAAGCACAAAATGGCTACCAGCCCCTGCCCCCTTTCCTTATGAGAAGCCTTGTGACTTCTGTAAAATAGAAATGCTTTTGCTTCCTCATAGGCACAATTTTCCACCCCGATTGCATCAGCCAGGTGGAGCTTTCGCACTAGTGAAATGCTACTCCTCGATTGCATCAGCCAGCCCTAGCGCCCTACAGCCTATATAAGCTCTGCCACCCCAACGCCAGGTGCTGTTCTCCACTTTGAAGGCAGCCCTGGCTGCTGCTCTCCATTTTGAGTACAGCCCAGCAGATTCCTTTTCTTTAATAAAGCTTGATCAGTACTCAGCATTTTGGCTCACTTACTTTCAGAGTTCACCTTCAGTCTCCTGTCTAGCTGTGCCATATTGAGCAAATCACTTGGCCTCTGGACCACCATGACTAAATGAGCATAATAATGCTTTCTCTACCCATATTCAGGTGTGGATGAGAGGAGCAAATAAAATAATATATACTGATGCCCTTTAAAGTATATATATATATATATATATATTTTAAATACACTAAAAAGAAATTGTGGCACTGTGATTATTATTACTCATATATTTTAGTAATTGATCTGACATTTTTGCTTTAAAAACTTGTCCCAGAAATTCTCTTAGTTTGTCTCTATAGCTGTTTATGCTCTTTCACTCTCACTCAAAAATATCATTTTGAGCATTTAACTATGTACTGTGTTCAACCTTGTTTGCTTCTTATAAAGTTAGAAACTCAAAGTTTGGTAGGCCCCCAGTAGCCTAAGGAATGGGCTGTCATTGGCAGATTTGGAGTTAAAAGGTTTTCCCTTTAATGCTGGCCCTCACTTCAGTTCAGCAAAACTAAATTCCTTATCGCATTTCTTACTCCCAGTGAATTACAATGGGGCAGGGTATTCTCAAAAAAGCATTTAATCATAGCGCAAGTCATAAGACAGGTTATTAATAAGTGATTATTTCTCATAACAAAGAAGCTTGTTATAATCAGAACTATTGTTGATACAAGAAATTTTCTTCTGCTTAAAATGGACTATTTCCCCATTTTTAATAGAGTTTGAGTAAGTGTGGTAATTAGAGTGTAAAACTGGATGGGGTGACAAAGACAGAGCACCCCACACATTCTCTTCATCACATGATAACGGGGTAAATATCAACCCACAACATTTTTAACTTTCTCACTCTCAGATGCTGCTATAGACACTCACACCCACTGTGAAAAATCACACTTATAGGGACCTGAAATAAAAATACTAAAACCATGGAAGTGGAAGAGACCTTAGAGACATATAAGCAACTAGATCAACAAAAGATAAAACTTGGGCCGGCCCGGTGGCGCACTGCTACAGTGCGCCACTTGGGAGCGCGGCGGCGCTCCCGCCGAGGGTTCGGATCCCATGTACAGACCGGCCACTAACTGGCTGAGCGAGGTGTGGGCACAACACCGAGGGTAGCGATCCCGTTGCCAGTCCCGGTCCGGTACAGGCGCGACACTGAGGGTTGCGATCCGTTGCCAGTCACGAAAAAAGACAAAAAGGAAAAAAAAAAAAAAAAGATAAAACCTGAGACTTAGCAGAAAGGTGTTCTGCCCAAGTTCACAGTTATGAGTCAGTGGAAGAACAGGGATAGTGTCGAGGTTTCCAAACCCTGGGTGCAGGGCTCTTCTACTTTATAGAACCTGTCTACAGAGCCAGGAGGACACAGTAGTTACCTGATAGGGGATTAAATTTAACAATGCAAATGGTGAAAAGCACATAACCTGGCTGAGTGTGGGGATAACAAAAAGACGAATGAGAAGCACATGAAAACAGTAAAACAGGGATTTCTTCCTAATTCATATCTCATTCACCAGAAATCATGCCCCTACAATTCATCTCTTCAAGGCTACAGTGATTCTGTGTTTCTAGCTGCTGTTTGAGCTATAGGAAGGAATGTTCTCTAGCTACTTCCATGTAAATAACCTAATACAGAGGACTCACTGCTGCCACCAAGATTACCAGTCTCTGGGCACTTCTGCTGCCTGCAAGAGTATCTTTATCCTATTGTGCTTATGTGTTTAAACAAGGGTCCCACTACGCCCAGACCCTAGAAACATAATCATAAGAGTAAAGTAGTCTCTTGACAATGATTTTCTCAGCAAACACTGTTGTTCTTGAGAATACTTGGACATATTGAACTCTTAGGAAAGGTCAGTAAGAACTGAGTCTCCTCTTCCTTTATATAAGGATTACTAAGGGTTACGTTGAAGAGAAAAAAAAGGAAAAGAAAAAGAGTGTTCTCATAGAAATAAAAACACAGAAAAGTCCATAAAGAAAATTAAAAATTAAACCTGAAGTCCATATGTCCAAAACAAAACAGGTTTTGCAAGAACACATACAAACAAAAAGATATATATTAAACACATTAGAATGTGTTCTTATGGTTGGAAAGGGAAATTGAATCATGGATAAAGGGAATAAATAGAAAAAAATAATAAACAAAGTAAATTTTTAAAAAGTATTTTATCTGTTGGAGGGAATATTAATGACAGAGGTAGTATTTTACTACAAAAAATGTCAGTTGATTATACACCACATCACTTGACCAGACTACATAATGAACTCAGGTGTCAATGTTGTTAGGTCCTTCATACAAATTTTTAACAAAATGTTGTATTCTGTGGTTTTCAGAAAAGTGTTCTGAGAGGGTGCTATTAAAACGCAAAGTGCTATGAATGGCTGCATTCAAGCAGGAGAGAGCTCGGAATTAAAGTTAAAAAAAAAAAATGCCAACTGAAGCAAAATGTTGGGCCAGTTGGGTTTAATCTAACACATAAGATATCACAGGTGACTATAAAACAACCACTTTGGTTTCTTTTTTGTAATAAGCTACTAAGACTATTAGCAGATTGACAATGTGTACACATGGGTCCAATTGGGAATGTGGCAAAAAGGGAAGGAAGAAAACCCAGGGAAATTAGGGGAGCCTCAATTAAGCCAGGGGTTTAATCCTGGAAAGTATGTAGAAAGAACAAACATGGAGGCAAGAGGAAACATGAAGTCAACCAACAGAGACTCAAGACTTTCTGCCAAAAAGGAATTTTTTTTTTTTTTTTTTTTTTTGGCAGAATGAACTTACACATTCAGAAAATTCAGCAGCAGCCTTATTTTTTAGGTGGCTGTTTTTTAAAAAATGAAATGTAGGAAATAGCCATACCCCTTAAAATACATGGCCCTTAAAATCTAAAGGAGGTTGTTGTCATAAAATTGAAAGCTTAATGCAACTTTTCACTAAAGTTCTTATTTTCTGCCTCTCCACCTTCCCCCACTCTCCTTGAATAGCCCATTTGGAGCAATTTTCATTTCTGTTCATATGTAAGGTATCAGCTCATTCTCCTTCCCCCTTGGCCTCTGGCCTGGAGAGAGACTCTAAGTACTGCACAGGGGAGAATGACACAGAGAAAGTCTTCAGCCTTTCCATTTCCTCCTCAGATGCCATCCAAGTTCACCCAGCACCTCTCTACTCCAGAAACATGGTGCCTTCTCCTTCCCCCTTGGCCTCTGGCCTGGAGAGAGACTCTAAGTACTGCACGGGGGAGAATGACACAGAGAAAGTCTTCAGCCTTTGCATTTCCTCCTCAGATGCCATCCAAGTTCACCCAGCACCTCTCTACTCCAGAAACATGGTGCAGAAAGCAGAGGGTAATGGGCAGTAGCAAGCCACAAAGACTGGCTAAGTTCTCAACCATTCCTTGAACATAACAACCACCTTCTGAGGGAGATACTAGAGAAAAGCAAGCTGGCTCCAAGAGGCTTCTTAACAGTTTGGGATAAAAGTCCAGAATAATCCTTCTGTACCTGTTCATTAGAATCCCCTGGTGGAATTTAAAAATATGCCCATGTTCAGGTTCACCCCAAACTAATTAAATCAGAATCTCTGAGGGTGGGGGTTAGCCTGGGTATTATTAAAGCCTCTAAGGTAATTGCAGTATGCATCCAGGGGTGAGAACAATTGTTCTAGAAGATCCAAGGAACAGATAATTAATATAATCTGGTTGCTTATTGAGAATGGTTTTCTAACAAAACATTTAATTAGTAGCCAATCAAGGCAGCAAAAATGGAGAATTAACCTCCGGCTTTGTCTCACTGCATTTTTTGAGATCACAGACAGGTGCTAATTTATAAAGTGACAGATTGCAGAAGGTTGAGAATGGAAGAGAGTAAGGTGTGCTGGGAGATGGGGGGAGGCAGCAAAAGGCAAGTGTCCTGAGAGCAGGGACTGAGTTTGGCTCATCCTTGAATTCTCCTCACCTAACAGGGTAAGTGTCTGCACACAGCAATTTACAGTAATTCCCACATGTGAATGAGCAGTCTGGATATACTTCTTTTTGTCTGGGTTTGTCCAGTAGATTTAGATTGTAGAGGATGTTCCTGCTGAAAACCAGCATCCTTTCAGTAGGCACCTCTAGACAGGGCTGGATAGAGACATGAGGGCCCATGACACTGGCCGATATTTGGTGCTTCTTAAAACTGAGATTCAGTTTAAATGTTGGCTGGCTGCTGTTTAGAAGAGAGGCCAGCGGCTCTGTTGGGGTAAGACAGAGAAGAGCAGATTGGTGGTAATCTGGCTCTCATTCAGAGTATGAACAAATCAGCTCTGGCCCCCGACTTGAATACAGCACTTTACCAAACAGATGCCCTGCAGTTAACTAATTTACCCTACTCTAAGTAATTTTAAGATAATCTATTATCACTTAAAATTGTTGCTGGAGGTGTCACCTATACCACCCCTAAGTGCTTTATCAATATTCCTGCTAACTACATCAGTATTTTCCTTCAAAAGGACCCTGGGAGATAAAATGTGATGGCAGTTTACATGAACCAAAGATGTAACTGTGCCCTAAATAGGTTGGTACCCTACGGCTGGCACATCTCTAATCTCAGCTTCTTTTCCAGATTCACTGTTAGTATGACCATGCTGCGTGGCAGAAACTCAGACATTTCCTGGGTACTATCAAAAATCCCAATTTCATTGACGGGCCTTCTTATTCATCTTTAAGTTTTCTGTTCTGAGACATGAGTCACATTCCTCGCACAGACGCCAGCACAATCCCCCACTGCTCTTTCTTGGAAACTCTATGCCTCTATCATACTAGAATATTTGACTATCCACAGATTCAAACCACTATTTGCCACCCATGAGCATTTTATCATGCCAGTTCTCATTGTTCATCTCTGCTACAAAAATCCAATACAAAAGTTTTGGCCTCAAATGCTATCATGCAATAAAACTTTTCCAAAACTAAGTATGAGTCTCTCTTCTCTGAGCCTCTGTGATATTTGGCAATTCTTTTGCAGCACTCATATTATTTTACTGTGTGTACATGTACATCTACAATAGTTGGGATCTTTCAGTTACAAGTATCAAAACACCCACTTATACTTACTAAAACAACAAAATGTTTAACTAAGAAGGCGGGAAGTAGGACAGACCTTCAGGCCTTGTCAAAGCAGAACTTCAGTTCCAAATTATCTGTGACTCTTCAATTCCTTTCACTCTGTTCTCTCCAGGTGATGACTTCATTTTCAGGGCTGGCTTTCCTCTTGGTAGCAAATTGGCCGCTGGCAGCAGCCATAACTTTCTCCTTCACATGTGGCAGAAAGAGGATACAATATCCCATAATAACTGGAAAAAGAAATCTTGAGTCTTTTGCTGACCGACTCCCCATTTCACAAGAATCTCTTTAACTAAGGGAATGTCATGCATTGATTGGCTTCAGCCTGAGCCAGCCACTGTAGCACTGAAGTTTGGGTTAGATCAGGGGTTGGCACTGTCCAGACTATGGCACAGGGGCAAATCTAGCCCTCAGCCTGTTTTTGTAAATAAAGTTTTATAGAAACATATCCCGACCAATTTGTTTATGTTTTCATTGTGGCTGCTACAGAGTAGAGTTAAATAGTTGTGACAGAGACTGTACAACTCCACAAAGCTTACAATATTTACATGCTGGCTCTTTACAGAAAGAATTTGCCAATTTCTGGTTTAGACCGATTTACTAGGCTCATCCTTGAAACTGGGCTTAGGAGTCAGTCTCGAAGCATTTAGCTGCTACTTAATGAACGAGGGGAGGGTCCCAAAAAGAAAATCTCTGTCATTAGGAAAGCAAAAGGGAGAGAGGATTTTGAGGGCATTGACCAAACTGTACTTATTTTCATAACTTGTGCAATACTTTGAATTAAATTCAACCCAATAATTTTATGTAGAATTGCCGAGTAAAATTAAATTGTATTTTCCCCTGTTAAATTTCTTTTTCGTTTCCTCCAGGAATGTAGATATTGAAAACTCTAGAAATTCTCCTGGGTTTAAAGCAAAGTTTCTCCAGCTTGTTTCCTTCATTACTTTGCTGACAGAGATTATGGGATGTGACACTGGATTAATAATCACCACCTCTGTTTACATGCTGCGGTCAACCATAAACCATAACAAATACTGCAGAAACTCCAAGAAGGGAGAAGAACAACATGTAATTTTTTGAGAAAAATAAGACTGAAATTTTTGTAATTACGTTAGGTAAGACTGCCTCATTTTTTCCCACAAAAATTTTAAAAATATAGGTCGTTTAAAAATGCAATCTTCTGTTTTTATAATCCAATAGTAAATTCATATTTTCATGGAATAACCAGGACAGATCTGCACATTTTGGTTGGGAAGATTTCTTGGGTTGCTGAATGATATAATTGTCATTATTTAAAATGAGAATAAAGCAAAAAGTGCATGTAATAGTTTAATATTCATAGTTCTGTCACGAAGAAATCATATATGACTGGAATATTTTGAATATAAGTGAAGCCCATATTCCTAAATTATTTTACTTATTAAAATGCCAATTGTTTCACTAAGTCAGTTTGTCAAATATCATTCCTGTTTGGTGATTAGCAGGTGTATATTAGACACCTGATTTATCCCTCTCATACAATGCTGATTTTGAAAAAGAAGGGATAGGATAAGGACAGAGAAGACAGAGCAGCCAAAATTGCTTAATAATTGCAATAAAAATCACAACAGTATAAAAAATACTTATGCTATCCTAAAACCCCAAATATTCAATGTTATATGTGAATATCAAACTGAAAAATGCAAAGTAAAAATACCTTAATTTTTTTCAGAACTGCATAATTTCATGCTGAAAGCAGAAATTGAATAGATGAGAATTTGATGCCCTAACTTACTCTGAGTTTGGAATTCTGCAATTTCTAAGGATTAAAATACTAAGGGATTCAGAGCTGTGTGATTCTGTTTGACATTTGAATGGTCATTTACTACTGAGTGCCCTGCTTGATTACTCTGAGGAAACAAGTACTCTCCAGCTGCATATCGGAGGAGACTGTTCCCCTGTGTCAACCGCACACCACAAAGGGAAATGTCCTGCCTCATAGAACATAATTTCTTGTCTTCCAGTTTGGATTATACACTGCCCACAGTGGATTTCAAAACAGCCTTGAAATGTTGTGATATTAGAATCTCATTACCTGATATTTACCACTGATTTCCTTCGTTCAAAATATAATTTTATGTCCTTAATTTCTCAGCATAAGCAAACCACTTTCAATACCCATGTGTACTTGCACACTGTGGAATTGGTTATAACTCAGATTCAGTTGTTCTGATTCATCAAGGCTCTTTAGGGAGGCCTCTAGAGAGGCAGGTATTCTGTCTCTTCCTTGCAAAGAGTAACCCACTGTTGCCTGAAGGCAATGTTTAATTTGTCTGATTTTGCGAAGATATGCAGCCTGAAGCATTTTAGATTGTACTGAAGTATAGAAACTGTTATGTTGGTTTACACATTGAATTTCCTCAAAAACCAACTTTAGCCTTTCAAAACCTTTCATCACCTCATAGTTTTCATGGTTTCCATCTATATTTGTCAATAGCTTCTGACTTTAAACACATTTTCCATTCAACTTCCCACTCTTTGTTACTGAGAGTGAGGTTTCTCAACAACAGAACTGAGGCTGTTTCACCTATTTTATTAAACATCAAAGGTTAGAATGGAAACTATGTCACCTTTCCTTCCTCAGTTGCTTTCTGCTCCCTTCTATCCTATCTGACCTGGTCTTCAAGTAGTCATTCACGAACTATGTAGAACAATCCTTTTATTTCTGACCTGCTACACCCTTTTGTTCTCCTCTCTTCCTTATCAAGGTCTATGCATTTATTTTATCCTCAGAATGAATAATCAGAATAGATGTGTGTTAATATTTGCTACAGGTCAAATGTGTCCCCTAA
>NW_007729685.1:217357-221811 GCF_000696425.1 Galeopterus variegatus
TTTAACAGGTGATTAGATCCTGAGGATCATGCCCTAGTGAATGGTTTGGTCCATTCATGAAGTAATGGGTTTACAGTTTAATGGGTGGGCATGGGCACGGCTCTGATGGCTTTATAAAGAAAACAAGTGAGAAGATTAACCTTCTCTAGCTCAGCCCATTCACCATGTGATACCCTAGTTGTGGGGGACCCTGTAGAAAGTTCCCACCCAGAAGAAGGCCTTCATCAGGTATGTCCCCTGATTCTTGGACTTCTCAGCCTCCAAACTGTAAGAAATAAACTTTGCTTATAAACTACCGAGCTTCAGTTATTCTGTTATAAGCAACAGAAAACGAACTAAAACAATACTACTCTATAATTTGGATGTGGCTGTGTTGTTATATTCTGTTCTATCATAGATATGAAATAAAAGATTGTATGTATATATATAATAATCTTCTCAGATGGATTACTGTCTCATAAATGCTGTGGCCCATTGCCATTTAAAACTTTACCTACATAAGCCAGGAAGAGGAGAGGACAATGGCATGGGACATTTCTATTTGAAGTTACACTGAGATACAGATGAGGGTTTTGACTCATGTCTGTGTGTGTGTGCATGTGCACATGGCTGTCTGTCTCTGTGTCAGTGTGGACACATCCAAGTGGATCCAAGTGACAGAGAGAGTGAAGACAGATAAAAGAAAATGTATCAAGAAAAGATGTATCAATAAATTACAGGGAGGAGAGGACTTACCCAATTTAGCTCCACAGATACAAAGGTACTTCAAGAAGTTCATTGAAAAATTGAATTGAAAGATAACACAAATTTTTCTATGAACTTTTTAAAGTACCCTCATATGTTAAAATAGTTTTGAATGAATCAGTCAACCAGATAAGACAAAGTGGAATTTATTGCTAACTCTATGGAGTAAGAGACTTGAGGGGGAAGAGCAAGGTTTGATTTTTTAAGAATTTTGAAGTTGGGCTTAAGGTAGGTTTTTTAATGTAGGGGCTTGAATGGAGCTGAGTAAAGATCTTGATATAATAGTTTAGGGCTGGTAGAAAGAGCATGGTGAGGATTTTGAAGTGAGAGGTTCAAAGAGTGTTAGAAAGTAAATAGTTTGCTGATACTTTCTATTGAAGAGTTAATGAGTCTTTCAGGAAATAGCTGGAATAAATAATAAAGTTGTTTTCAAATGTTATCTTCCTGGATGAGAGTCTCTGGGAACAGTAATGTCATGTTGATGTGATTGTGGTAATACCAGATCCTCCCTTTCCAGTCTCTGTAAACTGGCAAATCGGTTACCCTCTCTATATCTCATTATCCTCATCTGTAAAATGGGAATAGTATTTACCTTGCAGTTGGCTCACAAAGACTAAACAAGATATTTATTAAGTTCCAGAAACAATACCTGACATAAAACAACATTATCCTCATCTGTAAAATGGGAATAGTATTTACCTTGCAGTTGGCTCACAAAGACTAAACGAGGTATTTATTAAGTTCCAGAAACAATACCTGACATAAAACAACCCTTTAACAAATACTCATTTTTCCACCCTCTTCCCTAATTTCTGGACTCTGGCTCCGGGGATTCGGCCAGCTTTTTAATCTAACCCAAGAGTTGCCTCTTTCCACTCCTGCTCCCAGGGCTGCCGTAAGTAATGACACAACCCTTCCAACTGTTCTTTCACTGAATGTTGTGGGAAATAAGTACATGAGATCTCTCCACTGTAAACTTTTAATTTTAATCACCTTGAGGGAAATAGGTATAAGGCAGTTGTACAAGTTCCAGATAGCTTATGAAATTCGTGTTCTAGTTATTCCCAGATTTATTAAAACACCCAGGCTATGACTCTCTTTTATTTATCCTGGCAACTCATTTCTTAGAACTGTCCCAAGGAAGTTTTTTTTTTTAAATGACTGATGCCAGCTTAACATGTCATCTGTAGCAGGGGAATGTGCATATCAATGGAGATGCTGAACATACAAATGACAATGACCAGACCATACAACTCTGACATGCAACCTCTAGAGCAACCGGGCCAGACAGCCAAACCACAACATTTGCAGTAATTCTATGTCCCCAAACCATAAGGACTTGATCAATGACTGCCAACTCCCCTAATTTTTGCCCCATCCCCAACTCAGAGCAACTCAAAGGAAGCCAAATATTCTCCCCCAACCAATCACACAAGATGTCACACTTCTATTTAGCCCACTTACAGCTTCTCTATGCCAACAACCTCCAATCAGAGCATACTTAAAGTCTCCCCTGGTTTTGGTTTTTGTTTTTGTTCTTGTTTTTGTTTTTGTTTTTGTTTTTTTACTCTAAAGCTTTCCTATTCCCTGGCCTTCCAGTCTCCACCAAATGCAAGTGATAGTGGTTGACTCCTTTGCTGTAGCACGTTCTGAATAAATAGAATCTGCTTGTTCTCATTTAAGTGGTCTTCATTTATTTCTACACAACAAACCTTCAGCAAAAGCCAGAGTCTCCAGTCACTTTCAGAAACTACTCACTGAACAGATCACTCAAGTGTGAGCACCTGGTTTCCTCTTGTTCTTCAAGCTGTCAATGACTTAACTATACTCAATGGAAACAAGCCATATTTTTCCCTACCAAAACTTGCCAGAAGCCAGGGATTAACAGACAAGGCTTTTTCATCACCCCAATCAGCAAAGTTCATGTTGAAAACCCACTGAATTTAAAAATTTATCTTCAAGGCATAGACCTCAGGCACCAGAGCATCAGCAGGTGGCAAAGGAACTTAGCTGATTAAAGAGAGCAATCAATCTCCTGCTTAGTGAAAGTCAGATCTTAAGGTTTGTGACAAGGAGAATGTACCTGATTTAAGTCCCCATTTTAGTTGGCAAGAAAAATACCCGATTGCCTTCTTGGGTTTGAATAAATCGTGTATGTGTGTGTATGAGAGATTTAATTCTCAAAGAAATCCTATGGCACAATAGATGAGAAAACCAAAGTTCAAAGACATGAGCATGTCCACAGCCAGTTGAAAATGATCTGGCTGTTTATTAAGGACAAGCTCAGATAGTCTGATTCTGTTATACCCTAACAAAGTACATAGTGTGTTTCCCAAAGAACAAGTTCACATGAGAAAACCAATGTCAAGCTCACAGAAATGTGAGACATATTACGTTTAACCAACTTAAGAATTTAACTAGCTCCTCCAGAGTGCTAGACAGAGCAGGGGAGCTGTATGCCATTTTACAGCGATTGTGGTCCTTATCACATTGCTCTACAATTGGCAGATACCCGTTAGTGTCTCCTTGATGTCAGGGCCCACAGCATTTTGGTTTTGTATCCTAAATCTTAACATATTTTATAGCACATCACAAACAGACAATAAATATTTGCTGAATAAATGCAGAAATTTTGTGAGGAAGTCAAGATGCTTGAGACAGAAAGCTGTATCTGCACTAAGTAGCTGTGGAAATTAAATTAGTTAACCTAACTAGGACTGTTACTCAGTGAGGGACTTGACCAGTGGTTCTCAACCATTTTTGTTTCATTATTCCTCTAAGAAGCCTTTTTAGACTTTTTGTTAAATACTCACTCCCCCATAAAATTCTACCACCCATGTACCATATATAGGCTTATATAATGTATGTGCATCTAAGTTTTATCGTAATAAGGTTAAGATTTTTTTAGCCCCCAACAACCAAAATCACCCTCATTGAAAATACATGCACTGTATATAGGCTTATATAATGTATGTGCATCTAAGTTTTATCGTAATAAGGTTAAGATTTTTTTTAGCCCCCAACAACCAAAATCACCCTCATTGAAAATACATGCACTGCATGGTTGATGTTTATCTCAGCTACAAAAAAATGTAATTACTTGATTTCCTAAATTTTATAAATGATCACCAATGATACTTTAGTGTTCAGGGAAGCAAGGAGCTTTGTGATGTCCATAAGTGGTCATTGACAGTGAAAATATAGAATCAGGACAAAAATGAAACTTATTCTGATTATATAAAATTAGACTCCTTCCGTTCTAAGCCAAGAGATCGCCTTTTGATCCGAGATCAGGGTGTGGGTAGGAATCTTCCCATTGCATTGCTTCCTGTTTTGTACTGTTTAACTCTCAGGGGTCCCATGCTTCTAGGCCTCACTCAAAATGATGTATATTAAAGGAGAAGCTGCCATTCATGGGTCTAGTCCCAGAGTGGTCAAGCCCAGGTCTCTAAACGTTAGCTCCTCAGCAGGGACTCTAACATCACATCTTTAGTTCGGATTTTTTTCCTTAGTGTTTATACACCTCTCAACTATACTCATGGCTTAAAATCACGGAGCAAGAATATTCTTGACAGTGGTCTTCATTAATAATTTGTCCCTGAATTTATATTGCATTATAATTGAATAAGGATTAAAGTAATGATTTGTCTCCTTCAACACAGCATGCTACTCTGAAGTCATCTAGGGTTTTTTTTTTTTTTTTTTTTTTT
>NW_007729685.1:223573-244528 GCF_000696425.1 Galeopterus variegatus
AGATTCCAAATCAATACCTGAAACGCAGTGCTGAGTTCATTCTAGTGCAGAGTTAAAAGAAAAGTGGTCATAAATAAAAGACCAGAATCACATTCAGTATTAATAACTCCAATCCGGGACTGAATTAATGGCACTCAGTTTCCTATTACATAAATGTAATAACACAACTCCAAAAAAAACCCATATATTATTGTTCAAAGACTTGTTCTTAAATGCAAAGATTTCTCTTTAGGAAAGCTGCTCAGCCATAGGAACTTGGCAGCTGGGATGCAGGAATCAGCCTAGTGGTGTGAAAGAAATGGAGACGGCCCCACAGGCTCTTTGCTCTGGGCCCCTTCCTTTTTTTGCGTAGGGTGTTCATTTTTAATCTCATTCCTTCCTTTCATTTTTCCTCTAAGCCTACTCCTCCCACTTTAATCTCTAGCTCTAGCTATATCTCTGCCAATTTCACATAAGGAAAGTTGTCACTTGGGATTTAAATGTAGCTGCAGGAAAACAAAAAGAAAGACCTGTGGCCTTTTGGTGGGAATCCTGTGAAGCCAAAAATGCAAATTGGAGAACCGGAGCAAACACAGAAAGGGTAAAGCTATTCTCAGACATATTTACTTAGGAGATCGCCCTATAAGGACTCTCTTTCCATGAACCCCACCTGCTTTTAGTTGAAAACCGACACAAGGAATCAGACCCTGACTCTGTATCCCAAGTTCCTGTTTCTCACTCAGGCTCTCACTGATTCCACGGACCTCTGCAGGAGCAGCCCACACACACAAAGCCCCTTTCATTAGCTCCCCTTGTCATAGCTTTGACAGGCCAGATTTTTTCCCAGACGTAACTCTTCTATAGACTAGGAGAAGTGAACAAAAGAGCAGTTCAAGAAAATGGAAGCCACATATTTACAGACACGTTTCCAATATCTGCATCACAAAAAGAATACTAATTCCAAAGGTGTCAGAAGGTACTTGCTTGGCCTAGCTTTCCTTCTCTGCTGTCTTCATATGGTGAATGTGGTTCACACAAGAGTCAAGATACAAAATTACGAGTTTTAATCAACACGGTATATTTACTGTACTGCATAGAAAGGACCATTAAGCCCAAAGATTTTGGCAATGATTAGGATAACTTTTTTTTAGTTTAGAGTCACAGAAAGGGCAGGCAAAAACAGTCCTTTGAAAATAATTTGCTTAAATTAAAAAGAGAAAAAAGGAGAAGGAGGAGGAGGAGGAGAAGAAACATGGCAAATTTTTGCAAAGTGTTTTGTAGACAGAACTTTCTTAAGTTCTTTACAATAAAGCCCAGAATATACAGTGGGTGAAGATTCTCTTCTAAAGTTGATTATATGTATATTAGTCCATTTCCATTGCTTATAACAAAATACCTGGAACTGGGTAATTTATAAGAAATTATATGTATATTAGTCCATTTCCATTGCTTATAACAAAATACCTGGAACTGGGTAATTTATAAGAAAACAAAATGTATTGCTTACAGTTTCTGAAGCTGGGAAGTCCCAAGTCCAGGGAACACATCTGGTGAGGGTCTTCCTTGGTAGTGGCTTCAGCGACACAGGGTATCACATTGAAAGGTGGTGGAAGCAGAGAGAGAGAGAGACACTCTCATGTGCTCTCCTTTTAAAGGCCTCAGAACCATGGCCATGACCACCATTGTTAATCCTTCAAATTAATCACCTTTTCAAGGCCACACCTTTCAATTACCACAGTAGGATTTCCCACCCTCAACAGTTATAGTGGGAATTAAGTTTTGGGGGGTCATTCAATCCAAGCCAAGAAGCTTGACAATTGCAGACCATGTGGCTGAGAATTTCTTTAATGTGCTCAAATAAGCAAATAGATAAAGCATACTCTGGTCTCAGAAAAAAAAAAAAGAAAGAAACAAGAACCAATCAGCACAAAAATGTTTTTAGCCACATATAATCAAAAATTTCATGCGTTCTCAGAGAGAAGATTTAAAAACACAACATATATTATTAAAATTAATTTTAGATCATAATAGTGTTTAATTTAAGTGTGTATAGTTTTCACACTATTTTGTATCAGTTTTCTCTTCTGGGTTCCTTAGCTTGAAGACCTCAAGACAGAGAAACCACAGCTCACTCCCTGTGATGGGTAATTTTCTGTGTCAACTTTACTAGGTCATGAGTGCCCAGTTATTAAGTTAAATATTATTTCTGGGTATGTCTGTGAGGGTGTTTCCAGATGAGATTAGCATTTGAATAGGAAGACTGAGTAAAGCAGATTACCCTCCCCAATGTGGATGGTCATCATCCAATCCACTGAGGGCCTGAATAGAACAGAGAGGTGAAGGAAAGAATTCACTCTCTTTGCCTGAGTGCTTGAGCTGGAACATCTGTCTTCTTGTGCCCTCAGACTAGGATTTATACCACCAGCTTTGGTCTCCACCACCACTCGTGGGTCTCCAGCTTGCAGGAGACAGACAGATCATGGGAATTTTCAGTCTCTGTAATTGTGTGAGCCAATTCTTTATTTTATATCTATCTATCTATTTTGTTTTTCATTAGAGAACCCTATCAGATCATGGGAATTTTCAGTCTCTGTAATTCTGTGAGCCAATTCTTTATTTTATATCTATCTATCTATTTTGTTTTTCATTAGAGAACCCTATCTAATAAAATCCCTGTCCCTTTTTCCTATCTACATTCACTCTCTAGAAAATGATATCATCCAATTAAATGCCATCTAAAACTTACAAATTTAATGTCTATTTTATATCTCCCCTTGGACTCTAGACTTGTATATAACTGCTGATACAATGTATTCACTTATATATCTCATAGGCATCTCAAACTTACTATGTCTTAAAATGAACTCCATCTCTCTTACAAATATGTTCTTCTTACCTTTCCCATATCAATAAAAGGCAAACCATCCAACTAGACACTCAGGGAAAGAACTAGTTATTATCCCTGACTGATTCATTTCTCTCTTAAAACTTATATTCAATCCATCAAGAAATCCTGTTGGTTTTCACCTTGAAGTTATACCTGGTATTCAAATGCTTTCTATAAGTTTTCTCTTGTAGTAGATGTTACCTAGTGAGCCCTAATGAATCACAGCTCCCTAAATCCATGCCCATTTGCAATGTGATTTTGTATATCCTTTCTTCTACAGGTAGAATCTATTTCCCTACTCCTTGAGAGTTGTAACTGGTTATGACCAGGACTAAGTACAATGCTTCTCTTGTGGAAAAGTACTTGCATTATTCTTTGTGTAGTGAGCTGAACTAGCTGCTTTTTTCATGAAACATCCTTTTGACCTGAAAGCATACATGACAAACTATGATTATACAGACTTGGGAATTTGGAAGCATATTTTCTAAAAAAATAAGCAAAGAGTCTGTGATGTCAAGGATTTTTTAAAAGGCAGCATTTGATGCTGGTAATAAAATTGAAGTTTACAAGCAAAAATTAGAATTTTGTAAAACTTGTATTACCACTGTGAGGTAGACAGCCTTCGAATACTTCAGGACTACAGTGGTGAGAAAGGAGGTAATACTAACAAATGGAATATTTGAATCTAACATAACAATGTACATTAATGTTTAATAATCTGCATAACTCAGGGAACTAATATGTTCCAAATAACCAATGTATGATGTTACAAAATCATATTCAAAGGGCAAGATAGACGAAGATTTTAACACACCAGAATATAAAATGTACATTGATATGATTTCACATTTCTAATTGTAACTAACTTTAAAAAACTATCACTTGTAGAGTTTTGTGTAGTATCAAAGAATATCTACAATTATTTAAGAATGCGAGATAAGGGATGAAATTCATCTTTCTGCACATGAGTATCCAACTGTTCCTTTTGTGGAAAAGACTTTCTCTTCCCTGTTGAATTGCACTAAAAAGAACACAGTTTCATTCCTATGGTATTTTTCCCAAAAATAATTACCTGAATGTGGGCTTGATCATTAGGAAACATTAAATGGACCCAGGATGAATATCACCATGCAGAATGTAAGTCTTGTTCTCTTCAAAGCTATCAAAGATATGATATACAGGGAAAGATTGAGAGCTCTTCCAGATTGGAGGAGACCAAAAATAAATTCTGACTAACTAAATACAATGTGTGTTCCTGGATGGGATTCTGAAACATTAAAAAAAAGAAATCTTTTTAAATCATTTAATAGAATTTGGATGATGGCTTTGGATTAGATGGTACTGTTGTATTGATGTTGATTTCCTGATGTGGAAATAGGTATGTGGTCATGTCCTTTGTTCTGGAGTATTTCGGGTCAATGGGGCATTAGGAGTGCAACTTGCTCTCAAAATATTCAAAAACAAATAGCTAATAAAGGAGAAAGCGAGAAGATGATGGAGCAGATGGAATGAAATGTTAATAGCTGAGAAATCTGGTTGGTTGGACAGGATATGAATTTTTGTTTTAAACTTGCAACTTTTCTATGTTTGAATCACTTCAAAATAAATTATCTTAGAAAAGAATTAATCAGAGTGGCATACAGATATATTGCTTTAGAAAGAGATAGGTCAGTTCAGAAATAATTGAAACATATTTGGAAATAATTTTGGTAAAATATATCAAAAATCATAAGAAATGTTTAGACTCTTTAACCCAGTAATCCAATTCTTATAAATTTATCTTAATATTAATCATAATAAAGTATGCATAAAATATGTATTGCAGAAATATATGATGACAAAAAACTTTTAAAGAGCCCTGATGCTTAATAATGAGGGACTGATTAAGTGAATCATGATGCAATGACTTGATAAAATATGAGTATTAAAAATAAAATATAAAGGCTTTTCAGCAGGAATGAAAATGTGTTTAATTTTAAAAGAAGAATNAAAATAAAATATAAAGGCTTTTCAGCAGGAATGAAAATGTGTTTAATTTTAAAAGAAGAATGTGAAAATATATCTCTAAAAATGTATAATTTAAACAATATAAATTTTATGTACAGTGGAATTTTAGATACATTTGTGTTTCCTCTAATGCTAGTATAATGTTTTTCCACAATAAGTAACATTTTTAAAGAAGTTTTGGCATGGAGTTCCTATAAAGTCCTTGAGCTTGAAATTCAACAGAAATCAATTAAAGACCTAAGAATAGTTATCAGGGGCTGTTTTAATGACTTCCATCCATTAACATAGAGGATGTCAAGAAGAACGTGAGTAAAAATTAAAATGTGTGCAGAAATTGGATAACATCTATCTTCTCTACTTAAAGACTTTGTGGCCACTCTACAAAATACATTTAATAATAATGACCTGAATGGTGTGGTGGCAGTGGAAAAAGACATTTTGAAAAAAAATGCAGTATGAGGTAGTAATTTAAAGATGATGGAAAATAAGTTGGCTTCAAGATTTTTAACTTAGAAAATTAGCCAAAATGATAATTTCATTGATGGAGAAAAAAAAAATTGAAAAGGGAAAGCTGATTGCAGGGTAGAATGATTAAGTCAATCTTAGGTGTATTTCATCTAAGGTAACAAGAGCCATAAACAGAAGCATGTATTTAGTAATATCATAGTAAATGTAGCTGAAAAAGAGAATGGAGTTAGACGTATAACTTTTAAAGGCATCTTTAATATAAGTAAAGGTACATAAATATGATTTATATTTTAAGGAAATATCTTGAAAGCAGAGACTGAACAACAGAAAAAATAAGGCTTTCTGAATTTTTCATTTAAACAGAATTGTCTGTCTTGTAGACAGCATAGAGATAGTGTTTGGTTTTTATCCAGTTTGACAATCTGTGTCTTTCAACTGGAGTTTTTAATCCATTTTTATTTAATGTTACTGATATGATTGGATTTTGGTCTACCATTTTTATCATGGACTGAATGTTTGGGCCCACCGCCCACCCCCATTTATATGTTGAAATCCTAACCCCCAACGTGATGGTATTAAGATGGTATTTGGGAGGTGATTTAGAATGGGATTAGTGCCCTTCTAAAAGAAACTCCAGAGAGCTCTCTTGCTCTGTTCTCAGCAATGTGAGTATACAACAAGAAGTCATCTGTCTGCAACTTAGAAGAACGTCCTCACCAGAGCCAGACCATGCTGGCATGGTCTCCTAATTTCCAACTTCCAGCTTCCAAGAATGTAAGAAATAAATTTCTGTTGTTCATAAGCCACCCAATCTGTGGTGGTTTGTTATAGCAATCCAAACCTATAATGACAATTTTGCTATTTGTTTTCTTTTTGNAATGTAGCTGAAAAAGAGAATGGAGTTAGACGTATAACTTTTAAAGGCATCTTTAATATAACTAAAGGTACATAAATATGATTTATATTTTAAGGAGATATCTTGAAAGCAGAGACTGAACAACAGAATAAATAAGGCTTTCTGAATTTTTCATTTAAACAGAATTGTCTGTCTTGTAGACAGCATAGAGATAGTGTTTGGTTTTTATCCAGTTTGAAAATCTGTGTCTTTCAACTGGAGTTTTTAATCCATTTTTATTTAATGTTACTGATATGATTGGATTTTGGTCTACCATTTTTATCATGGACTGAATGTTTGGGCCCACCGCCCACCCCCATTTATATGTTGAAATCCTAACCCCCAACGTGATGGTATTAAGATGGTATTTGGGAGGTGATTTAGAATGGGATTAGTGCCCTTCTAAAAGAAACTCCAGAGAGCTCTCTTGCTCTGTTCTCAGCAATGTGAGTATACAACAAGAAGTCATCTGTCTGCAACTTAGAAGAACGTCCTCACCAGAGCCAGACCATGCTGGCATGGTCTCCTAATTTCCAACTTCCAGCTTCCAAGAATGTAAGAAATAAATTTCTGTTGTTCATAAGCCACCCAATCTGTGGTGGTTTGTTATAGCAATCCAAACCTATAATGACAATTTTGCTATTTGTTTTCTTTTTGTCTGTTTTGTCTTTGTTTCTGATCTTTGCTGATTCTGATGAGAACTTTGCCATCATTTTGTAGGTAATGTGTCATTTTCTCTCTGGCTGCTTTCAAGATTTTCTCTTTATCTTTGGTTTCCAGTAATAATATTTTTATGTGTGATTTTCTTTGCCTTTATTCTAATTGAAGTTTGCTGAGCTACTTGAAATTTGTGTTTTTTACCCTATTTGGGAAATGGTTGGCCAATATTTTTTAGACTTTTTTCTGCTACATTATCTACTTCCCCTCCCTCTGGTTCAGTTACACATATATTTGACCAATCAAAAATATCTCACAGGGCTGGCTAGTTGGTTCAATTGGTTAGAGCACAGTGTTACAACACCAAAGTCAAAGGGTTCCAATCCCCCTACCAGCCAGCCAACAAAACAAATAAACACACAAATGAAAACAAACAAAAAGAGTAGTTCCGGGAATGATTACCTACTCTGATAATTATGGACATCTCATCATCACAATACAAACATTCTCCTCCCTGTACCAACCTCTGCCCAACCCCCCCAATTTAAAATAACAGTAATAAGGGCCGGCCTGGTGGCGCACTGAGATAGTGCGCCGCTTGGGAAGCGCGGCTGCGCTCCCGCCGAGGGTTCGGATCCCACATACAGACCGGTTCCCGCTCACTGGCTGAGCGAGGCGCGGGGGCAACACCGAGGGTTGCGATCCCGTTGCCGGTCCCCGGTCCGGTACGGGGGCAACACTGAGGGTTGCGATCCATTGCCGGACACGGAAAAAGACAAAAAAAATAAATAAATAAATAAAATAAAATAAAATAACAGTAATAATAATAATAATAATATCTCACAAGTCATCAAGGATATGTTTAATATATTAATTATCATTATCTTTCTCCTTCAGGTTGGATACTTTCTACTGATCAACCTTCAAGTTCACTGATGCTTTGTTCTGCATCTAAATTTTTCTTTTTAACAAGTTTAAATCATATTGGTAAAGCATCACAAGAAGAAAAGTGGTAATTATTTAAAAAAATAACCAAAAGAAAGAGAACCTACAGATTAGCTACAAAGACAGACTGGGACAGTGTCTGGGAGAAGGACGTGGAATAAAACCCCTGCTTTAATGTGAGTCTGGGAGACTCTTTTAATTTCTTCCCCTAATATATCAGATGTGTAAAGACAAAGAACAAAAAGTTTAATATGTTACAGAGAAACAGTTCATGATAATGTTATATTTTTTTAATGGATTTTAGTTTGTTTGTTTGTAAAGCAGGGCAGGTTGCCACTGCTAAATGACTCAATAATATTGTAATTCTGTATTTCTCTGGGGGAAAGGATTTTTTGTTGTTTGTTTTTTGTCTTGAAAATGATAGACATTTGTAGAATATGGAGACTAACTCCTAGGAGGTGCCTTATTCTGTAAGGTGACAAGTCACTGGGATTCACTAATTTTCTCTGAGATAACAGTTGATTGAGAAATTTCTATTGTAAATAGCTCAGAGTTGTTAGTGATGTTTAAAATGTTTTGTAGTCTTGGCATAAGAGCACAGCCTAAATTACTGACTTTTCTTTTCTTCTCCCTCTGATGGGCCTTCCTGCCCACTCTCACCTCACAACTCACCTTTAGTTCATTAAATGAGGGGGCTGAGCAGCTACAACATTTCTGTTCACATAAGGTGGACCTTAAGCCACTGGACAAGAACCTGCACTCAAAGGGCNTTGTTTGTTTTTTGTCTTGAAAATGATAGACATTTGTAGAATATGGAAACTAACTCCTAGGAGGTGCCTTATTCTGTAAGGTGACAAGTCACTGGGATTCACTAATTTTCTCTGAGATAACAGTTGATTGAGAAATTTCTATTGTAAATAGCTCAGAGTTGTTAGTGATGTTTAAAATGTTTTGTAGTCTTGGCATAAGAGCACAGCCTAAATTACTGACTTTTCTTTTCTTCTCCCTCTGATGGGCCTTCCTGCCCACTCTCACCTCACAACTCACCTTTAGTTCATTAAATGAGGGGGCTGAGCAGCTACAACATTTCTGTTCACATAAGGTGGACCTTAAGCCACTGGACAAGAACCTGCACTCAAAGGGCTCTGAAACTGTTTCCTTCCTCTCCTGTCCCCAGCCTCTTGATTTTTATAGACACTTTTTAATTGCATTCCTTACTGCTTCCACAGTCAGCATGACTGCATTGAGTTCCATTAGACCATTTGCATACCCAGTTATGTTAAGGCAGAATGCACAAATGGACATGTCATAATTTTTGTTATAATAAAAACAAACTTTACAAGTAAAAAATAAATAAATAAATTTTTCTTTTTAGATATTATAGTATTAGTTCTTGAATTCCCATCTCTTTAAGAATTTTTGTTACTCTTTTGAGATTCCCAAGCTGCTCATTCATTATGACCATATTTTCCTTTGAGTCCTTGAATATATGTTTAAAGGGTGCTGACCTTTAGGAAGTCAAATTTCTGAAGGATTATTTTGATTCTATAAGACTTTTTTCTATCATTGTTGCTGCATATGTCTTTTGGTTTGGGATTTATAATTGTAGTGTACCCTTTTTTCTTGGATATGATCATCTCCATAAAATGTGGCCATTCTGGGTACTTGATCACTGAAAGGTCTAGGTGCTCAGCAAGGTCTCTCTACTCTTACTAGGCTGAAACTCCAGTATCTTCCAGAACAACTGGATCTCTATTATCAGCTGACCTCTTCCATTTGTCAGCCCTGAAGCAAAGACACCTCTGCTAGGTCTTATGAACACTGCCCCTGAAACTGTTTCCTTCCTCTCCTGTCCCCAGCCTCTTGATTTTTATAGACACTTTTTAATTGCATTCCTTACTGCTTCCACAATCAGCATGACTGCATTGAGTTCCATTAGACCATTTGCATACCCAGTTATATTAAGGCAGAATGCACAAATGGACATGTCATAATTTTTGTTATAATAAAAACAAACTTTACAAGTAAAAAATAAATAAATAAATTTTTCTTTTTAGATATTATAGTATTAGTTCTTGAATTCCCATCTCTTTAAGAATTTTTGTTACTCTTTTGAGATTCCCAAGCTGCTCATTCATTATGACCATATTTTCCTTTGAGTCCTTGAATATATGTTTAAAGGGTGCTGACCTTTAGGAAGTCAAATTTCTGAAGGATTATTTTGATTCTATAAGACTTTTTTCTATCATTGTTGCTGCATATGTCTTTTGGTTTGGGATTTATAATTGTAGTGTACCCTTTTTTCTTGGATATGATCATCTCCATAAAATGTGGCCATTCTGGGTTCTTGATCACTTGATCACTGAAAGGTCTAGGTGCTCAGCAAGGTCTCTCTACTCTTACTAGGCTGAAACTCCAGTATCTTCCAGAACAACTGGATCTCTATTATCAGCTGACCTCTTCCAGTTGTCAGCCCTGAAGCAAAGACACCTCTGCTAGGTCTTATGAACACTGCCCTGCATATGTGCAGCTCAGTACCTGTCCAATTATGTATAAGGAACTCTCACAAAATCTTCTGGGTTCCCCCTCTTTTCACTTACTTCTTCTTAGGTATACCCATAAATTCCAGAGTTTTTGGAAACATGAAACTTTGATTCTCTGCTTCCTAAGCACAGTAATACCACTATTCCACTTGGGCTCCACCTTCCCACTTTGCAATAGCAATGTATTCTAGGTGGAAATCCAGAGAAATCTTGATCAATCATTGGGCTCACCTTGTGTGTTTGCCTTATCTAAGGGATATTAGTCCTGCACTGTCTTCTACTCAATCATGGAAAACAGTTATTTTGTATATTTTGTTCAATTTTATAGCTATTCATTGAGAAGACAAGTTTGGTACCAGCTACTTTGTTGCAGCCAAAAGCAGAGGTTCATCCTGATTTATTTTTTCTTCTAACAGCTATCGGCCCTTGACATATTATGTATCTGTTAGTTTATTAGCTTCTTACAAGTCTCTCCCTATCCCACCTTTATTAAAAACTCTGAGAGAGACAAGTTTTTTCTATTGTTCAATATTCTAAGCCCTGCATCTAGAATAGTAACTAATGCATATAAGGTTTTCAAAAAAATCATTCTTTGTTCAAAGAATGAGTGAGCAAATTTTATGATCTGACTCCAGATATTCCCAGTAAATTGTTTTTTAGAAATAATATTACAAGTTGTAAAGTTGTTCCTATAGTTGTTAAACAAAGATCTCTACCTCAGTTGACAACTGTTATCAATATTTAGTGCCCTAAGTAGTAGCAGTGTCATTACAGTTTCTATTTATATCCAGTCATTGTTTGCCACATTCCAAAGTCACCTTTTTATTGTGGAATGTATCATGCTTATGAATATGGATGGATTTATACTAGTGTACATAATATTTTGTACAATTTTAATAGTAATAAAATAAAACCTCCTGCTCAAATAATGATATCATGTATTACTATTAACCTTGAAGACTCCTTTCATCACCTTCCCTCCAGCCAGGTTGATTTAACCACATCCCAACTACTTTGTTAATTTTGGAGGGATATTTTTGCTTTTCTTTATAGTTTTGTGTGTCATACATGAACATATATATGATTCTTTGTTTTCTTCTGATTTTGAACTGACATATTTACTATATGTAGTCTATGATTTTCTGTTTTTATTAAACACTATTTTTAAGATTCATTTATGCTGATGTATATCTATGACTTCGTTTTTTTATGATTCATCAATATATGAATATAATTTAACATAGTTACTCATCTTATTGCTGATAAACATTTGGGCTTACTTTCATTTTTTTGCTATTGCAAAAATTCTGCTCAGGATGGTCTTATACATATCTTCAAGTACACAAGAGTTTCTGTAAGGTATATATAAATAGAATTAAAATTTCTAAGTTCTTTGGTAGAGAAATTTTTTTAATTTTAAATATAATTTCAAATAGTTTTGCAAAGAGTTTATTTCAACATACATTCCCAAATTTAGCAAGTGAGAGTTCTCATTATTAAATATACTTACAAGTATTTAGTACTATCAGACTTAAAATTTTAGCAATTCTGTTGAGTGAAATCTTCTTTTACTCTGCTTGAATTGCCTTTCCCTGAATACTAATGAAGATAAGCATATTTTCATGTTTGCAGGACATGCATATTGCCCCTACCACAAAATATTTGTACACATCTGTTGCTCATATTTTCTACAACACTGCCTTTTCCTTTTTGATTTATAGGCATTTTTTATATAGTATGAGTACTAATAATCTCCTGATTATTACGTTTATCAAATAGCTTCTCCCATTTTTGGTTTGTCTTTTTCTCTCCTACGTGGTCATTTTTGAAGAATAAAAATTCCTAATTTGTAAACAAATTTCTCAGTCTTTTTCCAATGGTAAGAGCTATTTGTGTCTTGTATAAAAAATTCCTCTATACCCCAAGATGTAACTTTCTTGTTTTATGTTCTTTCTTTCTAAAAGTTGCCCAATTTTACCTTTCTCATTTAAATGACTTAAGTCTTTGTATCAACTAAATTTGATTTTTGTAAATGGTATGAAGTAGAGAGCCCTATTCATTTTTTCGTATGGATGAGCATTTTTTTCAGCATCATTTATTGGGAAGTCCTTTCTTTGCCTTCTGTTCTGTCACACCAGCTCCTTTAATTATCAGATTTCTGAATATGAGCATTAGTTCATTTTTAAGCTCACTATTCTGTTTCATTGTCCCATTGGAGCTAATGGACCTCCTTTTTAGGGTGCTGGTATAAGCATAGTCCCAATCTCTAGATTGTTTAGTCTCTGTGGCTTTTTAGATATTCAGATGCCTCAGAATTAGCCAAATGAATTTTTCTGTAACCTCACAATATGTGGCTGAAATTACGATGAAGTCTGAGAATTTTCAGCAAGCACGACTTTAAAAAAAAAAAAAAGAGGAAGAGAAAATAGGAGTTTTAAATGGAAATGACTTGTTCAACCTTAAATATAGGATTGGCACTTCCATATTACTGTACAATCCATTTAACATCCTTGGGTAACATAAAAGAACTTTATCATCTGTGGTGGATTGAATTATGTCCCCCCAAAACTCACTGAAGCTTGAATTGTGTCCCCCAAGTTTTATGTATTAGAAACTTTGTCCCCACTGTGACTGTTAAAAGGGCAGGAAAACCAATTATGGTAATTGAAAGGTGGAACCTTGAAGAGGTGATCAGATTGTAGGACCATGCTGTAGTGAATGGATTAAAAATGTTGTCCGGGGTGTGGCTCTGAGAGTTTCAAAAGAGGAGAGTCTGTCTCTCTGCTCTGCCATTTTCACAATGTGATACCCTGCATCACTGTCACCACCACCAAGACCTTCACCAGCAGTGTTCCCTGGACTTAGAACTTCCCTGGACTTAGAACTTCCTAGCCTCAGAACTGTAAGCAATAAATTTTAGTTTCTTTATAAATTACCCAGTTCCTTGTATTTTGTTATAAGCAACAGAAACAGACTAAGACATCATCCATGGCTTATATCTGTTTCAAACAGCATTTTTCTGATCTATTGTTTTAAAAGAATTCTAGATTGTACCAGAATATGTAATAACATACACATACATACAAGACCACATTACATTCCTTATATTAGGATATATTTTACTATGGTAATAGTCCTCACAGTAAAGCAGCATCTGAAAATTCACATGAAACTAAAAATTAGTATTAAGTATCACATTTTTATTTTATTGCCCTTTACAAAAATCAATCCTATTTATTTTAAAGTTATTTAAAGATTATTATCCTATAGATATGTAGCAACTATGGGTTGGAAATTTGCTTTGAAAGATAAACTTTTACTTTTTTCATTATTTTATTAGTTTGCTAGGGTTTCCGTAATAAAGCATCACATACTGGGTGATATAAAGAACAGAAATGTATTTTTTCAAAATTCTGGAAGGTGAGAGACTGAGATCAAGGTGCACGTAGGGTTTGTTTCTTCAAGACCTCTCTTCTTGGCTTGGCAATGACCACCTTATCAGTGTCTTCACACTGTCTTCCCTTCATACTCATCTATGTCCAGATTTCCTCTTAAGGACAGCAGTCATATTAGATCAGGGCCCACTCTAATGACTTCCTTTCAAATTAATTCCCTGTTTTAAGACCCTGTATCCAAATACAGTCACATTCTGAGGTACTGAGGGTTATGACTTCAATACATGAATTGTGGGGTGAAGGAAGGGGAAGAGACACAATTTAGCCCATAGCAAGTGCCTGCCAGCATTTGGCCTATTCTTGACCTGCAGTTGTTGACTACAGAAGAGTTAAGCCATGGGGCTCTAATTGTCTAAGGACACAGAACCAGAGAGATGCCTCTATAGAGTCATAAGAATGGCAGACACTTAACCCACCTATATGCCTACATTTTCTCAACCTGCACCCAGCACCCCATCTCTAAGAAAGAATATGACCTCGCAATAGAGCAGGCTGAGTATGGAGGAGGAAAGATATTGGCCCATGGAACTAATGCAGCCTGCATACAGATCAAAACCAAGACATTGGTTTTATAAGCTGGCTCTCACCACCACAAATAACCAAGTTAATGATAGTTACAAGGATATAAAATAACCAAAAAATATTTCCTTGCTTCTCTAAGGTAGTGTAAATCCCAATGAAGGTTGAAGTTTATGCAGGTTCACTGCTACATTTATTTATCCTAAAAATTTGTTTGTTTTTATTTGTTTGACTTTAATCTTTAAATATTATTCCCCTTTTGTGAAACAGACTCTATTCTTCTTTCATGTTCTCAAATACTATTTATTTTCCAAGACCAACTCCATTCTTACCTCTGGTGAGACTTCCTCAAATATATTTGCTTGGATTTTTTCTCATGTCTTCACTTACAGGCAATGCTGCACAATTTACTTCCTGAATGCTCTTTGCTAAGGTTGCTCCAGACCAGAGAGTAAAATCAGAGAGGGTAAAGACCATCATTTCTGTTCTTGTCTATACAACATCCATTGCAGTTGAGAGAATATAGTAGGTTTGACTATGTATGTGTTGACTTGTAGACTGGAATATGTCCATCACTCCCAATGTACATGGGATTATGTCTTACTTTGTTTCTATTCTGTACAATGATTTATAGTCTAGAAAGATAAACAATCAATGAATTGGGCAATTTTCAATGAAAAGTTAATTTTAGCATAAAGCATGGACATTATCACAGTGAAAATGTGAAATCACTGAAGAGTTTTAACCATAGAGGGACATGATTAGGTTACACTTTTAAAAATCGCTGTGGGCAATAAGGCTGGAGATGAGGAAGTTACAGCAACAAGCCAGGCTTGGATTTTTGGTGGCTTGGATGTGCCTAATGACAGTGGGACTGAAGAGAGGCAGAGATTAGACAAATATTTAGGAGGTACAATCAGTAAGCACAGCTGTGAAACATAAGAAAGAGTTTTACATGCCATGCTGTTTTTAGGCTTGAATTGCTGAGTGGACACACATATCATTTAAGGTAAATATAAGAAAAACAGATATGGAAAGGAAGATGATGGCTTCATGTTTGATCATGTTGAACCTGAAGTATTGAATACCCAAGTAAAGATGTTCAGAAAGACATGCTAATCTGAATCTCATGAGAGAAATTTTTGATGGAGATAAAGATTTAGAGGTCAGTTGCCTATAGATACTAATTGTATTTGAAATCATGGAAGTAGATGAACTTGCCCCGAAAAGAAGTCATGGTGGAAGGAGAAATGAACCTAGAACCCCCCAAAGTACCAAAATTAAAAAGTTGAGTGGAATAGGAGCTCTAGAAGTACGCTGAATTGAGGGACCAGAAAAACAGAAATAAAATTGGGGGGGGGGGGGAGCATTTTGGAAGACAAAGAAAAAGAGAGTTTAAAGGAGCAGTTAGTGGTATATAATGTTAAATGGTCCTAATTGACCAAACAAGAACAGGACTGAAATGTGGGCAATTAATTTATAAATAAAGGTCACTGGTGACCTAACCACTGCAGTGAGGGACTGGAGGCAGAGCCAAATTCCAGTAGGAGGAGTGAATGGAAGGTGACAAAGTGAAGGAAACTCAATCGTCTACACCTGTTCTTCACCGTCTGTACTGGAGACTGTATAACAGAGTTAGCTGTTTCTTGAAGGCAACATAAATCTTAATAAAAATGAAAGTTTATGCAGGTTAACTGTTATTTTTGTCTGTTAAAAAACAGTTAGAGAAAAATCTTTTAAAAGAAATACTTAGAATGGATTACAAGGAACTCTTTGATTTGTCCTTTATGTGGCTGAATTCCCTCATCTTCAATTACTCTCCCCAGCATCTCATCATATTTCCATCCAGTTGCCCAAAAGCACCAGTGTTTCATGCTTCCACGTTTTTATATGTAATGCTTTCCTCTATATGCACCTTTTCCACGTGACAAACTCCTGTACATCCCTTTACAATCCCTTCAGGTCAAAGCCCTCCCTGACATCTTTCTCCTCCAATGTAACAGAGATGCCTCTAATGCTCGCACCACACTTTATATCTGTCTCTTTTACACCAACTATATAGTACAAACCCAAACACCCTGAATATTTCCTAAAATGACTTCACTACATTTTACTGAAAAATTTAACAAAACCTTATTTCATCATAATCTTCACAGTATCTATAGGAGATGTAAACCACTGAGATCTCATATTTTCCACAGCAAAGAGAGGTTTCATACAGGTATTTTATAACACCTAACAACAATTTTTAGGTTATTCCTAATATAATAATAATCTCCAAAACGATCAGCCTCATTAAACGGAAAATAAAAGTAAAAATAAAAATAAATTATATAATCTACAAATTCAGATAAATAAAATATTTACAAATTAAAAGGAGAGGATATAAGATAAAATTATATTGCTATGAAAAAATGAATGAAAAGGAAATCTCATCTTGAATAAATTACAGATATTAATCAGATATCAGAATTAGAGAGAGAATTATGCAAAATATAACAGCTCTGGAGGAGAACAATATGATCAATTTTATTAAAACCTGTCCAAATCTATTTTTCAACTCGTTATGGAGTAGAAAAGATGATTAAACATGTAGAACTCCCCAAATCCAGTTTCAAAGCAATAAACCTAGAAATATTTATACTCCTTTTTAAAAATAAATCAAACATAGAACTGTAGATTCAGAGAATATGAAGCAGAATAGGATAAATAATGCGTCAGATTTAGTTAATGATTTTTAGAATTTTATCTCTGGACTGAAATCCTGCACAGTCATGGGAGCAAATTGCTTCAGAGACTATGAGAAAAGAAATCAACCCAATAATATGGAGGTGGACCAAACACAGACTATGATGTCAAAAGGACTTTTTTTTTTCAGAATTTATAGGTGATGAAAGACTTAGGAAAATCATCCAGAGATTTAGTTGATCGAAACCATATGGTTTCCCAACCAAGGAAGCTTTGTAGTAAAATACGTCAAGTTTTGTACAGTTGGTGCTCAAAGCATACCTTTTTCACTACAGAAGTAATTGCCTTTCAGTTTGGAAAATATAGCATGTTAATATTATTTAAAATGTTTTTGAATTGGTAATACATTCACTGTGTTCAATAAAAGCAATCCAGAGGAAAGTCTGCTTGTCATACCTGTCGCTAACCCAGGTGTAACTTTTGTGAATTTCTTGTTGTATATCCTTTTAGAGTTTCTTTATGAAGATAAAAGTGAATATGAACATGTGAGGGTACTTCAAAAAGTTCAAGAAAAAACTGAAATTGTCTTTCAATTTTATTTTTCCACGCACTTCTTGAAGTAGCCTCGAACAATCGTGTTTTCTCCCTTTTTACACACAAAAAATTATATTATATTTACTGTTCCTCAACTTGTTTTATCAGTAAATACATATGTTGGAAATATTTCTATATAAACAGCATTTTCATATGTATGTGAATAGATTTGGGGGGAAAAAGTCTCTTACAATCCACTAATTTTCACTGTTTCTCAGATTACTTTTACTTTTATCCTGTGTTTTATACTTTTGCTTTCTCCTTTTATTCTTGATAAGGTTAGATTGTGATTTATCTGTTTTATTTTTTGTTAAAAAAAAATAAGAACACACTTGTATGTGAGCATATACATATATACACAGGCATATAAGTGTGTATATATGTTTTTGATGGAAATTGCACTATAAATTAATTTGGAAAAACTGACTTCTTTATAATTTTGATATTCCCATCTAAGAACAAAGATCTGATTTTAAATTTGCCAAACCTTCTATTTTTGTCACTTGGTAAAGTTTGCCTTTCATATTTGTTCCTCACTTTTCTTATTAAAAATTTTACATTTGGGGGGGGGGGGCTGGCCAGTTAGGTCTCAGTTGGTTAGAGTATGGTGCTGATAACACCAATGTCCAGTGTTTGATCCCTGTACTGACTAGCCACCAAAAGAAAAAAAAAAAACTGCATTTTTCTGAATCCTTGAGTAGCAGTCTAGGGGCTGAATGAATTGTTTTGATAGAATAATTTAAAGGACTGGATTTTTTTTTTTTCCTTTGTTTTTTGCAAAACAGAGTTATTAAGTAAAAGTGTTCTGAAGTCTGTCAGGTTATGCTTAAGTTCATACTCTGCCATCTCCTAGCTGTATAACTTTGGGGCAAGTTATTTAATCTCTGTGGGCTTCATTTTCCTCATTGATAATATGAGAATGATTATAATAATAGTCCTTATATCACAAGCTTGTTGTGATAATTAACTAAGTAATAGGTATAACGACCTAGTAATGGTCCCTGGCATAATCAGCACCTGAAAATGATGGTAATGATGATGATAATGACGAAGCAGAGCAGTAACTTGATTTGATCACCCTGGCAAGGAACGTGCTGGTGGGGAGGCGAAAGAAGGGGGGTGTTTCTAGGTGTGTTTCAATAAACATCTGCTTAAACAATTTAATTTGCTTCCCTTTAATTGTCATAAAACTTGCTTAGAACCAATTGCTCATGCCAGGCGTAAAGAAGGCTCCCCTGATTCCTCCTTCTCATATACCCCAAGTCACCAGCAAATGCTGAGGTTCTTCCTTTAAAAGATAACCCAATTCAGACCCCTGTACACTAACTCCATTACTTACACGGTATTCCAAATCTTCATTGCTAGTGTGATGTGTTTGTTTAGCTTACCAACAAGTCTTCCTGGGAACATCTCTTGCCTTATATAATCTGTCCATAGAGCACCCAGAGTGATCTTTTTAAACTTAAGTTAGATCTCATCATTTCTTGCCCAAAGCTTTCTAATGGTTTTCTATCAGATGAAATTCAATTCTTTTACAGTGGCTTAATGGAACTCTAGGATATGATTTCTGCCTGTATCTCCAACACAGACCACATTCAGCTTCTCTCCCAGTCCAAACAAGCCACATTGGCTTTTCTGCCCTTTTCTGAACGGTCATGATCATTCCTACCACAAGACTTTGCACTTGCTTCTTCTTCTTCTATCTTGAAATCTATCCCTCTAGACCTAATACATAGACAGTTTCAAATGTAGGATTACATTTTGGTTCAAATAAAAATGCAAGGCACCCTGTAAAATTTGAATTTCAGATAAACAATAAGTAATTTTATACTCTATGTTCCACATATTGCCCAGGACATATTTATACTAAAAATTTATTTGTCATTTATCTGAAATTTTTTTTTTCTTTTTGTCTTTTTTCTTGTCCAGCAACGGATCGCAACCCTCAGTGTCGCGCCCATACTGGACCGGGACCAGCAACGGGATCGCAACCCTCTGTGCTGCGCCCGCACCTCGCTCAGCCAGTGAGCGGGAACCGGTCTGTATGTGGGATCCGAACCCTCGGCGGGAGCGCCGCCGCACTCCCAAGCGGCGCACTGTAACAGTGCACCACCGGGCCAGCCCCTGAAATTCTAATTTAATTGATAATCCTGCATTTTATCTGACAATCTCCTCAGAGAGTTCTTTCCTGGCTATCCTATATAAAATAGACTCCTCCCTTCCTTTATTAGTGTCTACTTTCTTATCCTGCTTTATTTTTCTTCATAGCACTTATCACCCCCTGAAATGTTATTTACATTTTACATTTATATAAAAATATTTCTATATAAAAATGTAGGTTTTTATGTAGATAGAAAATTTGTCTCTTAGTAGACCCTATTTCCAATCCTCATCACATAACAGATGCTCAAACTATATGTTATGAATGATTGACTGAATGGCAGGCAGTTCTGTTAAAATTAACACACCCATGGTTTTTTATTACCTCTTTTAACATAGAATATTCCTAGATAAATACAAAGCTATTTCCATCACACAGCCTCAGACACTTTAAAAAATTGATACGTAGTTGCTTCTCTCAGGGTCCAAGCAGGGAGGGGTCACCTGTGCCGGAATGCTACTCTGCCATAAAAAAGAATGAAATACTCCCATTTGCAACAACATGGATGAGCCTGGAGAAACTTATGTTGAGTGAAATAAGCAAAGCACAGAAGGATAAATACCGCATGTGCTCACTCATAAGTGGGAGCTAAGAGAGAAAGGAAGGAAGGAAAGAAAGACCACAGTGGTGTGTTGAACTTGCAGAGGGAGAGAACATACCTAGGGATACAAAGTGGAAGCGGGGAAGATGGGGGGAGGGGGAAAGAGGCTGGGAATATTTGGGTGGGGGACACGGGGTACAAACACAATTTGTGGTAATGGGCATGCTGCCAGTATGGATCTGGCCTTCACATCTTGGGCACAAGCGGTGACAATCAGCTTTGTATCTCATGAATATTCATAACCAATAAAAAAATTGATATGAAACTCTTCCTCAAGATACCTTCCCTAACAAACCACAAGACGTTATATTTTTTCACTTTTATGTTACCATTGTGCAAAATCCAGCTTCAGTCAAGACTCTTTCTTAGATGGTTTAAAACAAATTAAAATTTAAATCAGAACCTTAAATTGTAAATGTGAGAAAGAGTTCAACCTCCTAACTTTACACTTTAGAAATATAAAGTCTCAAAAACATAAAATGATTTTCCCAAAGCCATAAAGTTAACATGCTAATTTTATATATATATATATATATATATATATATATATCTTCTA